>NC_045482.1:10143645-10443801 GCF_009650955.1 Corvus moneduloides
AGAAAGGTGTTTTGCCTGGAGCGGTTTCTTGTTTGCCCTTCCAGTATACTTTCTTGATATTATGGTTTCCTATATTCTTATTTTCTAGCAGAATCTTATTTCATATTATTAAAGAATAACAAAGAATTCCTTCAAACTCTACTGAAGAGAGTGTAATTCACTCCAAGATTCTTCTGGAAAGCTTGGTAACATGCATTTCCTCAAAGGCAAAAATGTAAATGTAGCCATTAAGATGTCACCATTGTTTTCTGTCCCTTCCACATTGCCTTTCCTAGAGCCAGCACTTATTCCAGTTCCATCAGTCCTGCAGACCAGAGTTAAGATTTCTTCCTTCTAATATACAGTGGAGAGTTTTTAATTTTGGTTTTTTTTCAGGTTTCTGATGCCTGACAGATTCAACATGCTTCTGCTATTAGGGCTGGGTAGAGCATTCTCTTTAAAGCTTCTCAGGGAACTGAATTCCTTGGGCAAACTGGAATCATATCATGATTTCCAACTTCTTTTTTTTCCAGGTGGCATCTCAATGACACAATAGTTTCATGCTATCCTCAAATCTGCTGGTTTTCAGGATAAAACACTAAAAGGCCTTGCTCCTTATAATTTTAAGCAGCCCTAGGGCTAAGTGTGCCCTCTGAAGGGCTCCTTGCAGGATGCCTGTGATATATGTGCGCTTGTAGTCGTGTACTTTTGTCAGTAAAAACAGGTGGACTCTAAATTGTACTTAATTTATGTATGTTTTTGAAATTTCTTCAGGTTCTTACTATATATCTATGATTTCAGTTGCAGGTAAATATGGAAACTGCCTGCAACTGAAGGTGCTTTAGGTTAGATAAAAGGTTCTTGAGAGGTTGTATAATTCCTTGAGAGGGAGGGCTGCTCCTGTCTTATCTAATTCTGATTACCTGTGTTTAAAGTTAGTTTCTGTTACTGGATTATTTTATTTGATGGGTTTGGCATGTTTGTTGGCTCTTTTGTTGCTTCACTGTGTGATACACTCGTGCTTTTCCACTAACCAGGCATGAAAGTCTGCATCTTGCCTGTATCTGACATTGATTCCTCAACTAATGAGGAAGTAAGCCATTTACAGCTCTCTCACTGCAAGGCAGTGAGGAAGAGTCTTCCAAAAGGAGAGAATTACTTCAGATGCAGCTGGTAGGGTGCAGGCCTTTAAATCTGAGAACATGGATGAAACATGAGGAAGTGGACAAATAATTCTTGTCGAGAAAAACTAAATTCCTTCCTCCTGTGGAACACACTTTTTAAGATTCTCTGGGGAACTCATAGAAGCAGCTTCTTGTTTAATTTCTTACAAACCAGGATTTTACATGAATCACATGTGATTCCAGGGACTGATTGTGAGGTGGTTACCCTTTGCAACCTGTCATTTACCTTGGATCACCAAATAATCACCCCAGTGTATGTAGCAGATGTTCTCCATAGTAACTGCAGGGGAGCAGAGAATACTACAGTAATATTATGCATTTATCTAAATTGGAAACTCACTTAAGGAGAAGACTTCTAGTTTTTGCTTGACAACCTTGTGTTTCTATGCTCTGCAGTTCAGAAAGTGTATTTCAGAGCAAATAGAGTAGAAACAAGAATCAAAATAAATCAGTTAGAAAAAAAGAAAGGAATCACTATTAAACATTCCCCTCACTGATATCTTAGCCACAAAGCACTGAGTTTAAGTGAAAAATATTTGGGTTTTTAATAACTAAACGTAAATGCTTATTTGTGATTCAGAGAAAACTAGGTGGGTTGTTTTGGGTTTTTTTCCAAAAGAAAGTTGTTTTGTTTCAGATTGACTTGCCAGTGGAAGGAAGGGGAAACAAACACTCTTAGATTCTGAGTAAGGGATTTTGAAATCTCTTCATGCTTAATAATGAATCTGGCCTTTTTCACTGGCAGTCATAGAGAACTCCACAAAATAGATGTGGGAGTAGAGTAACTTCCCTCTGGATATCAGGTACCCTGGAAGCCCTCAGAAGGCTGAAGATGGTAATGAGGAAAGAGTTGGAGGATGTAGATGAACTTCATGGTTATTCCAAGACAGAATGACAAATGACTTGTTCTTTTCCTCTCTGACTCTTTCCTGCTTCAAAGCAGACATGTGGAACATCACTTGAGACACTCCTTCACAGGGATGCAGGCTAAAAGGAGAGTCCTTTATGGTACCATCCCATTGGAGCCACTCTTGTATGGAGGGAGCCTGAAGGCAAAGATATTTCTTTCTACCCACTCCTTCTGCAGGAAAACTAGCCTCTAGGGTAATCCTGAGATAGGTTTTGGATGTAATTTTTGCCTTCAGTTGGAAAAAATCCTTAGCGATTGAAATGGACAGCAGCAAAACAAAGCATAGGCCCAGAGTTTTGAAGATCTTGGATGTGTTTATCCTCTGGATTTCTAGCCATGGTTATTTAATTTACCATTTCTGGTTTCAAAGCCTCCTTCCATAAAGAGGCTTCTGTACCATTAATCAGTTACCAACCCTAAAAAGCCTAACGTGGAAAGAGCTTGTCCTTTAATCTAATTAAAGACAGTGACTTGGAGACAGCAGTGGCCTTGAGACCCTCGCTCTGTGCTCATATGTATGTCTGCCCTTCAAGTTGGTCAGATTTGAGAAATGTCACTCCACAGGACAAGATAAACATCCAAAATAATAAGATGGGGGGATCAAGCTTAGATTTTTTCAGCCTAAATATTAGATAAACAGTTTTCCTCTGAATTCAAGCATTTCATTAAACACAGAATTAACTTGTATGCCTAGTCCAGCTCTGCTAAGGCTATATTTCTGTACTGGTTTTATGTTGTGGGCTCAGAGTCAGAATGTTTGCACTTTACAGGTCAACCCCTTGAAAAATTCTCCTTTGCAATTCTCAGTGAGTACCTGCTGCCTTTACTGTGGGGAAAAAAGTTTACTTCTGTGAGAACTGAGTGTTCAGCATCTCTGTGGAGAAGGCCTGTAATCTACTTTTAGCAAATTAAAATCTAATACGGTTTGTCTGTATTTCATTTATGCCTCAGGACAAATTAATGTTAAAAAAAGCCTTTGAAATGAAAATGGTGAGCCCTCAAATTAACCTACTTGTAGTGTTTTTATTTCAAGTTCCATTTGGGAATTGAAGGTGGCTGTTAAATTGCTGGTAGGTAAAACATCACTGACAATTTGCTTGCATTTTTCTGCAAGTAGATTTTCACTCAGAAAAGTACAGTGGGATTTGGAAAAAGAAGTTATGAAAATAACTAGCTGGTCTTTCCCTTAAACTTTTGTTTTGCACTTCAGAACTTCTATTAACAAAGTTATTACAGTCCTAGAAATTGATTATGAGAATAGTAATTAATTACTTTATTTAAAGCCATATAGACAGGGGTCAGGCCATGTTAAACTTCTTGTGCAGAGTTTGCGGTTCAAAGATGTCAGTCTTCTGTCAGTGCTGCAGGATGGCTACAACTTGAAATGAAATTCATTTTCATGTGCAAAGCACAAGCAGCAAGGTCCAACAGAAAGAGGGATAGCAAAGCTGTTTGTAGCTTGATCAGTGTCTGAGGGTGAGGACACCCTCCCGGGCACTTTTCAAAAGTTTTGGCAGCCTAGAAAAATCTTGATGGAGGGCAAAAAGTCCAGCAGATTGTGTTGGAAATAAATAATTTCTTTCTGCAGAATGCCCTCTCACAAAAAAGTCCTCTTGCCTTTGGGATTGTTACCTGACAGGCTGCCCAGGACACCAGAGCCCACCGGGAGCATTTCCAGCCTCTCAACCATGAGGACATAGATTTTCAGATATGTGCAGAGGGGGGGTCTCAGTGGATGTGACCACCTGTGTTTCTCCTGATAAGAAATACCTAGCAGTAATAAAAACAAACAAACAAAAAAAAAGGTTTTCCTTCTAGACTCATCATCACATTTTCAGGGATTAGAGAGAAATGTTCCTTTCAGCAGTAGCCAGTATTTATTCATTGGGTCATTGCATACTGGGAAATGAGGGCGTGTCCCAGATGTATTTTATTTTCCAGCTGAGTTACCGTATGTTGGCCAAACTTCTGTAGGCTAAGCAAGGCACTCCTGTATGTGATGTCTGACAGCAGAAGTGCTGAATGCAGAGGGATGGTATTTAAATACCTTAAAATAAACTTTTGAAGTGGCTAAACAAAGCAGAATTCTAATACAGAAAAAGTTATCAAGAGACCATTCCCATGTTTTGTTATAGCTTAGTTTGTTATAGAAAAGTGCCTCTGCCACAGCTCATTTTCATCTAAAAAAAAAAATATATATATACCCATATTGTAGTTTATTTAAAATACACATATTGTTCTACTCTCCACACAAAGCTTCGCTGCAGATTTTGGAGTTAAGGTTAACTTTTCTTTTTATAATACAACATTTAATCTAACTCTTCTACAGCTTCTGAGCTCACTGTCATTCTTTTCACCAATTAAATCTGACTGCTTCAGTGTGTAAGGAACAAATGTGAAAACCTACTGACAGCCACAGTAGCAATTTCATTCATGGCATATAAGCCCAGAGGGTGAGTGTCAGGAAGCCAGCAATCTGTTAAATGCTTTATCCATGTTATGCACAATATATTTCTTATTAGTTATGTTTTTCATGTTCTGATTTAAGAGAGTCCATTATTTTAAGAAGTCTAGTTTGACTTGCTACATAGAAATGTGCTGGTTGAATAGATAGTTTTCTATCTTGTCTTGGATTTTTATGAGGGTTGTTAGTCCGTTTGCTCCAGGGCAAACAGATCACTTCAGAGATCAGAAAGCAATTGCTTTTCATGGTGAAGCAATACTAAGGTAATAGTTGGTGTAACAAAAGGGATTAATTTTCCAGTGCTTTGTACTGGGGTTAGCCATGGGTAGGTTTCTGTACTCTCCATCAATCTCACTTGTGGCAGATGAAAAAGGAGTGACTTGTATGTAATAGCTTTACTCCAAATCCTGTGGTATTAACCACCAGCAGAATTAAGGTACCAGCCTAAATGGATATTGAAAAAATTCAGTGCAACGTTCTTGCTTCTGCAACCAATAGCTGCAATTAAAAGAATCCTATAGGCCTGATCTTCCCTACAGTCTAGCATATTACACAGACCTCTACCTGCTCAAGGTGTTGCAGGTTGGTATCATTGCATTTCACACTGGTATTGACTCACTTTGGACGGTGGAAGGTACTGAAAATTCAGGTGTCATATCTTTTGATAAGGACTACACTCGAGAAGCAGACAGCAAGGCATGGGTATCTGTTGGATCTGCTGAATGGAT
Organism: Corvus moneduloides; assembly: GCF_009650955.1. NCBI lineage: Eukaryota > Metazoa > Chordata > Aves > Passeriformes > Corvidae > Corvus > Corvus moneduloides. The sequence goes on from NC_045482.1 coordinate 10,148,911, forward strand.
CCCTTCTGACCTTTATAATTTGGATGAGTGAAAAATGGGTATGAAGTGTTATAAAGTCCCCCAAGCATAAAATATCTTAGCACTTTATCTGCACTGATGAGTGACAAAATCATGTGTACAGAGCCAACAAAGCATCTTTACTGTTTTGTCTTTCAATGTATTACAGTTCCACTATTTTAACTTAGTTGTACCTTTAGCCATTTTTTCATAGGAGGGTTTCTTTTTGTGATTTGATCCTAAGACTTTTTTCTGTGAGGCTTGAAGGTTTGACAGCTTATATGAGAGTATGCATTAAAGATAGATGTACTTCAAGTTTTACATACTTGGGTCTGACTGAAGATTTTTTCTGGTTTGGTCTTATATAGAGATGGGTCTGAACAGTGAATGTTTGTTTACCTTCTTAATGACCTATAATATATTTTGATCTGGCACATTATTTTAACAGGTTCATATTACACATGCAGGGATAGAATTTTAGCCATAACGGCCCAGGCACAGTTCTCAAATATATTGAAACACCTGCCTGCAGTTACCTTATCAAAACAGGTTCCGGGCTCTAGCAGCACAACAAGCTGTGATGATGCCAAATAAATGCCAAAACTGACACAAAAGCAGCTGGGATTCAAGGACTCCATTTTGCTTATATCCATTGTATCAAAGTACTTCAGCCACATTTACAAAGTGCTTTCTCTTCTCTACTGATTGTCTGTGCAAGGGTTTTGTCATAATGGGCATGCTCTAATTGGACATGGTGGTATTCTGCAGAAAAATAGAGTTTTGAACCAGACTCAGGGTACACAGATCAGGAAAACAGGGGACTGGATAAAACAAAGGATTGATAATGCAAATCTAAGGGAAATATTCTCTAAGGGCTAGCTAGAGACCGCAATGTAATGGTTTTTTCTTAGAGATCCCACCTTGTGATGTTCTAGACAGAGCTGGAACATCAAATCTCTCTACTGGAGTAGGAAAAAATCCTCCTTTACAGAGTGGGTGATAGTCTCCCACAGGAGAAGTTGGCTGTGACACTTCATAAGGCTTTTCCACCTAAAAATTACTTGGTATACGACTGTGAATTCTAGGTCTGTCTTCCTGCTGCCTGTGTTGAGCTGGAGAAACTTTCCTTTTTTTATAGCTTTGCTATTATTGTGGTAGGGTCAGGTTTTTTCTCTGTATGGTAATTAACACAGGAAAAATTTGGGCTGTCCATAGATAAACTTATAGAATTTTTGAATGGTTATAAATAAAGACCACCTACCAGCACTTGTGAAGGGGGCTCATGAAACAGGACATCAAGCTCAATGTATTGTAGTCACAGCCTAGACCACACTGTCTTGCCTTGCTTCTACTCCCACAGCTTGGAAAGTTCCTTGCACACAATCTAATCCACCCTGCTTTGAGACACAAGCTGCTGTTTAGATCTCATTATTCAGCAGGCAAGCAGAAAGGAAAGAAAGTGACCTTTCTGTGGCCTAATTCTCCAGCATCAGTTCAACAAGAGCCAGTGAAGTGCCATGCAATTAATAAGAGTGCAGAAAGAAGTAAAGGTCTCATTTTATGGTTGGAGAGATTAATTTCACAGAAAGGGACTCAGTGTAATTTTGGGAGCAGTTAATATGCATGCTATAGCACAGGTACTTAATTGACCCATTCCCTGTTTCACTAGTATGTTAAGAGAAGAATACATTTAATAATGTTTTCTTTTGCATTATGTTTCTGTGTGGTGAGTCATCAAATCTGACATTGCATCCAGGCCTAATTGGACTTTCACAGCTCCTCAAAGCAGCCATTCCTTGAATTGTCCATGTTGGGTTTTTTTCTTGTTGGAGAATAGTGTAAATGAAGTGTTTCTCACTGGTGCTTTGGTGGTAAGGCAAGTTCAATGTGGAGCACAGCTACAGTGTCCTTATGTTTACTGCCCAATAGTGTGCTCAGCTGGTATTGCTCTATACCTATAATACACAAATATTTAATACTTCTTCCATATTACACACCTTAATGAGAACATGAAAATGGTTTTACTTCAGGATTTTGTCTTCATATTAATGCTCTCTCTGGTCCCACTCACAAGGAAAGCAAATCAAATGGACCATTAATATTGAGTTGACAGACAAAAGCTGTTTAGCTTGGTTTCCTTTTATGAACAAGAACACGCCAAAAGAGCTAAACATCCAAGGACATGTTGATGGGATTGGGCCATGCTGCATCAATGTCAAGTGTGTCCTTAATTTCCTCTTTTCATTTTAATGGGGTTTTAGGCAATGAGCATGCAGGAGGGAACCCTGAAGCCTTGGCTGCTCTCATTAGTAGCTGGAGATAAAGGCAAAGGAAGAAGCAGAAACAGCAGAGTTGCACCTGCCAACAATGAGAAAACAATTATTTGAGATAGCTCCTTTTTATTCTGACCAGCATAATGGGACAGCAACTCTGATATCAGAATGTGTAGTTATTTTTGTGAGCACTTTCAATCCTAAATATTCTGTGGTCCAGCAGGAAGAACTACCATGAATATCATACATATGCTTTTAAACTTGTGCCAGCAAAATTTCATTGCTCCAAATGTTCACAGAGGTAAATTCAAAGGGGTGAAAGCATGGTTGGAGTAAAACCACTTAGAAATTCAAACCTATTCACTGGGAATATATTAGATGACTCATCTGTTTCTGCTGGCAGTACCTTGGGCTCATAATATTTATGGAGACCTACAGTATAAGAAACAACTCTCTCCAGCACCACCATTTTCATTTGCAGTTTTGTAGTTATAAAATCTGTTCCGGCAAAGCAGAGAGGATTTGCAAATACAGTCAGCCCTAACCCAGCACAGCCTTTATCTGCACATGTGGGAGTCTGTGCAGTTCCAGGGTTCTACTGCCACCAGCTACCTAGAACTGAGCCTCCAATAATGCAGCTTTGTAGGCCCATAAAGCATCTCCAGAGACAGCCTTTGACTTCAGTAGCACAATAAATACTTTTAAAACAGTTTTTATGTCTATATCTACCAATAGCATGTGATAGAAAATACAGCAGACTGTTGTCTTCACAGAATTTCAATTAATTCTGGAGTTTCTTTAAACTCTTCATAAACTTGGTATTTGGTCCAGAGGCTCCCCAGAATAACTTTCAGATAGAGGCTGGTCAAAGCAGTGACAAACTGGAGTCAGAGGTCAGCAGCATGTGTGAATGCTTTATGTCAGCAGAGAGAGGGGAAGGGGAATGGATGGATTTTTGTGTCTGTAATGTATGCATGTGCATGCACACACTGTTGGCATGGATCAGGGTTTAATCAAGTGTGCTACTTTACTAAAATAATTTATAGCTATCTGGACACAGACTGTTTGGGAGATCAGCCACAGCTGCAGCCAAATTGTTGGTGGCATTTGCAGATCATGTTGTGGTATTAAGGTATCTCTGAATGTGCCCACCTGTTGGGTGCTCACATGCTCAGCATTAAACTGTTGCCAGATCTGGAGAAGGGAATATTACTTTCTCCAAAGCAACAAAGAGGTGTTTTGGAAATGTACATTTGGTAAATTCTGTGTTTTCCCTTCTGCTGCAGAAACTGAAGATGTCCGCAGGGTAGCTGATGCCGCCTCCTTTTTCCTTCTAGTGCATGATAGTCTTGTAGTATTTGTGCTTTGTATTAAAATTTTTATTAATATAGACTGACGGGAAGTAATTTGTAATTTATATGCTATAAGAGGCTTTGGTTTTCTGAGCTACTTCTGATTCCTTTACTGCTTGAATTCTGTCCTCTGTATCTGTTAAAAGTTACAGTTGCAATTAGAGAGGTAAGATGAAAACTAGTAATAGTCATTTTTTACTTTGTGGTTTCCATTATATTTACATTCCAGTAATTATCTGCTGATGCAGCAGATGAAGCACATAAGTGTTTTGAGGGAAAAAAAAAAAAGAAAAAAAATAAGTCACGTAAAATTATTTTAAAAGGAACATGAGACTTGTCACCTGCTTTTGTGTGTTTTGCAAAAAGCAATTCAATAATCTGCCCAAAATCATCGAAATTTGATTTATTCTGGTTTAGCAGTTATATTATTTCTGATAGCAATTGGAAATTCATGTGTCTGAAAAGCAAGTGTCTAAGCTTTTATTTTGAGATGTAATATGCCATAATATTATGAAAAATGAACAAGGCATGTCTGATTGGTTAAAGAGTGTGCATTTATGTAAAAGTGTTCAGCAGGCTGAGTATTATGTGGGAAATGCCAGCATTCTAAACTTGCTAATGTCATGGGACATTTTAATATAGCAATGTATCATGGAATAATGTTTCATTAAAAGAGACATTTGGAAACACTAGACAAAGTACAATTATGCAAAATGAAATATTTTACAATGTAGTTCCAACACAAGTATTAATCTCAGTACTTTACAGCAAAATGGAAATCACAGGTGAAGACAAAGCTGCCTACACCACAATCTGCAGCTGGTTCCTCTTATGTTTCTATATTGCCCATTATATCAAGAAAACAGTAGAGAGGGATTTTTGAAATGCAGTGCTGTTTAAAGTGTCCTGTCTTGTATTTACTTTAATTCCATGAAAATGTATGGCACCTCATTATTGAAACACAGCATTTTTTCCTCTTTTTACTATTAGTACTTCTCTTTTTTACATTTTTTGTGCTCTAGAGAAAGTATTGCTGTCACTTGCAGTGGCATTTGCCTTTCATCTCACTGCTTTTCCATGGTTTTCAAGTCTCTAAGTGGTATCCAATTTATTTGTATTCTGATGCCACTTCTGTGAAGCATACCTTTCTGTCAGCTCAGTGCAAGCTTCAGGTGGCTTGTATTTGGAAGCTGAGATATAAACAAACTGACAGGATCAAGTGTAGCCTATCCTCTCACAGGCAATTTCCACACATTTGCTGTAGCCCATTATTCCTCCAATTCATTCAGCAGAACCACTTGCTTTCATCTGAGTAGGGTTGGGATTGACTAAGTCCCTTGGATTTGTGTGGAGGCCCTATGCTAAACATGAAAGTCTCTGTATGCCAAGATACTGGAGGCAGTTACTTCCTTCACTATATTTTTTAACCTCTTTTCTTGCAATATTTAAGTTTTCTTTGGTGTTTAAAATGGTTTTTCTGCAACATCTTGCTGATGAGTTTGTAACTGCCCTACCACGGTCTAAATTCGCCTCCAAGTGAGCTCTTAACGATGCTAAATTTGAGCTAATGCATAAGATATAAAAATGTATTTTCATACTTGCTTTTCCTTTTCTACCTATCTCAGCTTCTACTGCCTTTATAATTTACTGTTGATCAAAATAGCAGCAGTCAGCAGTAATTTGTCATTTCTAGTGCCTTCACCATTTTTGTGGTGTCAACAGCTTTTTATGTGCATGGCTTTGTATGTATATCACAGCAGACCAACATGTGTGTTTGCAGAATCCACATATTCTGCACATTCTCATCAAGAAGCCTATTTTGGGTCTTTTAAACACACATAGGTATGGGTGTGGTTTAGAGATAACATATGAATTACAACTAAAAGAAACAAGGCAGGAGAAGCTCACGGTCTTACGGGGATTTATTTTCCTGTAGGGGGTTTTTTCTGATACTTGAAGCTTTAATGATAGCCACAATGGAGTACAATACCACTATAACTGCTTTTCAAAAAGGATATAGTTAATTATTAGTGTAACATTTAAACAATTGTCAAATGGCACTCGTCGCTCTAAAGCCTAGTGTTGTTTAGAATGCAAATTTGGAAATATGCAAGCTTTCTACTTTCATAGTAATTCATTGCCAAAAATAATGGAATCTGGATCATTTGGTCAAGGTCTTAAACCATAATTTTAACATATATTTCAAATTTAGAAGAATTAAAATATAAGAAAGAACATTAAAATATGTATTTATTAAAATAAATTGGGTTTATGTCTGATTTGTTTTAATATCTACAGATTAATATTAGTGGGATGTAGCTAGGTCCCATACATCTAATCTTTCCTGGATATTTAAAGACCTGATAAGTCACAATGTGAACAAATTTTATATCATTATCGTTTTAGTAAATCCTTCAAATTTACTGGCACTTAAAATCCTGACACAGTACAAACAAACATTGCCTATTATCACTCCTGAATTGTAATAAAGGATTTTTGTTTCGAAGGGTTAGTCTTGTTTGGGTGTAAACTGTAATTGATACATTTCCTTTTGTGCTTTTTTTTCCCCAAAAGTTGCTTGTCTTAGGTATCTTCTCAAGGAAAAAAATCTCACCCATAGTATTCTCTGAAGGTGGGCTTTTGCTTCATAACTGGTTATTGCAAAGCCAGTCAATGAACATCTGAGAAAATTATAAGTTTATTAATCAAGAAAACCATAACCTGGAGATGTATTAGGGGAAGACAGAGAGAGACATTATGCAGGTACCAGCATACCCCACACATCTTTAGCCTGCCTAACTCAACACCCAGTAAAAAATATAGATACCAGATGCTGCAGTCTTCAGTGAAGTTGTATTTATCTTGGGAATTCTTGTTGAAACACCTGGGACTCCTGGTATCCCGGCCAGCTTGTACTTCAGTTTATCCCTGTGTCTTCTGCAACTGGACCTCTGAATTATTCCAAGTCTGCGTATGTCTTGCTGCATAATGAAAATCCTACTTCTCAGAAAACAATACATGGAGGTGACTGCTCTGGGGAGACACAGTCTTGTTTTGATTGGTACGTCCTGAAGCCAAGTGTCTGTGTAGTTCGGGGGTTGCCCAGACTTTGTTCATCATTTAGTCTTATCCAAAACTACTGAAGAGAGAAAACCAAATGAAATGGATCCCTGCATTGCAGCACAATCTCAGCCAGGCTTGGAAAGCACAAAGTTATGAAGGCAGGCAGCAGACAAACTGTTGGCAAAGCTCATGACTTTCTCCAAGGCGTGGTGACATCAGTTGAAGTCTTTCAGCAGCTACTGATGATCTTTGTTTTGATACAAACAAAAGTAAACAAAGATGCTGACTGACAGAAAGGGAAGAGAGAGTGGAATAAAAAACACCAATGGAATAAGAATTTTGTCAGTAATTTACAGGAAGCCAAACCAAGCCATATCATCTTCATTAATAATCATGAGAGATTTCCAGGCTATTTATCTCCCTCAGCTTTCATGACAATACCATAAAATGAGTCCTGAGGATTTTTTTACAAAATTAACATAAAAAGCATTCTTCTTTCCTATTTCTTAATGTTTTAGGGTTTTTTTTATTGCACTCAGGGTAATCATTAGGAGCACAAAGATGTCAAGAGAGCATGTCATGCCTCCAGCAGGCACTTGAGCAGATTTATGATGGCAGCAAGCTTCCAGTTTCCCTGGTCACCTTTCATAGATTTACATGCTGGCTTAATAAGAATGAAAAATGGGCTGTTTGTCAGCTGGGAGAGATAACCTCTGAATGCTTAGGTTTTGCTTTAAAGTATATGCAGAAGAACAGTTTCTTGTATACATGCAAAGTGAAGGACAGGCAGACTGAAAAGAAGCACTGAAGATCAGAAAAACGGGGAAGTTTGAAGATGATGTAACCTTGACTCACCTCAGAAAGCTGTAACTGCTTGGTGAGGGGTGGGATGGTAGTAGGGTGGTTGTATTAACGCAATTTTGGCTTCCACTACTGACGTTGAGGTGAGTACAACAAGAATAGAAGATGCTTCTGTTAGGAACTGGCTCCTGATGATTTTTATATCCAGTTGGCATGAGGGGAAACCCCAGCATTCTGGTCTACAACACTGCTCTTATATTTCTGAAAAGCCAGAGCTCCAGGATGGCTGCAGTTTTCAGTGACCTGCAGGACTTTAGGCTTGTTAAGGTTCACTTGTGAGTTCAATAGCAAGTTAAGCTGTCTGTATAGACATACAGAATTTTTTAAATGAGGGCATTATTTTTTCACAATAATCAGCTTCACGAAAAAAGTGATAGTTCTTGAACCTGTCAGAAGGCTTTTGTAGAAATTGGAATATGTGTTCTTGTGCAGTTCAAAGAACCTGAAAGTCTTAATACTTCTTGACTTGGACACTGGATAAAATTAATAAGATGTGAAAGATACATGGACTGAGGGGAATTTAAAGTGACGGATAGGATATCTTTTAAGTAAGCAAAAGAATAGGTGGGCTTGTATTAATGTGCCTGGAAATTTTCAGCTGCCTCATTTTGGTCCCCTGAAGATGGAGTTAGACTCAAATTCCCCAGGTATTATCTGAACTTTTATACCACTGCACAACCTATTTCTCACTCTAGTAAGGGTCAGCAGTTAACTTCCCCTACCAAAAGACTTGAGCTGTATAAAAGCTTGAAAATTGGAGAGGTCTAGGAATCGAGAAGTTTTGCATTTGTTCAAGTCTCCCTTAGGCATGCTATCTATTGCATGTTCAGAATAAGAAATACATAAAATACAGAAACTTAGTTGATGTCTTTCCTTATGTGCTACTGGGCAGTTACTGTCTGTGCATGGTAGGTACGGTATGGCCACAGTTAAAGAAAATTTTGGTGGGCATGCAGTCCTCGCATGAGTAGGTTCTGTACGTGTGCTCCTGTCAATGATTCAAACAAGAAATCCAGAACTTGCAATTCTTAGCCCAGAATCTGTAGATTATTGACAGAATTCTCCATTATAACCATTACCTCTACAGAGACTGAGGTTTGTTCTTTATTCCTTACATAAATCTTTCAAGTTTTCAAACAAGAATTAAGACATGAACAAGCAAGACCCAGATCTGCATCACTTGGCACATACTAAAAAAGTCAGCCAGAATCAGGTTTCTGAAAAGGGGTTCATTTGATATCTGTGCATTTTTACTGTGAGTGCAGTGTTTAATATGTTATGACCAAATGCTGAAGTACCTTGCTTGTTTTTTCTCCGACCAGAATTCTCACTGATTTTAACAATAGCAGCTTGTCGGAACTTGGCTCTAAGTCTAGACACATACCTATTATTAGAACAGATTGCCCATAGTCTGTCTGGCTCTGAATGTACTCCCTCTGTTGTTCTGTCTCAGCCTCATCACAGCTAAGAGGATTGGGGGGGCTCTGTTTTGTTTTTGCATCCAGATCTGACCACTGCATAATGGCTTTAAGCCCTCAAGCTATAGGAAAACTTTAATTGGGAGATTTTTCTTCTTATTCCTAATTTATCCCCTAGAGTCTTATTAGGGTGGCTTTGTTGTTTCTGCTTGTAAACAACATCCTTGGAGCTGAGCTGAGTCTGTTGCATTTAACCTCCAACCCTTCAAGTGTGGCACTGGGCTGCTACTGCAATAAACAAGGCTGCCATTCAAAAAGCGTGGTTTTGGTTGAACTTAAAAGATCATTTTGCCACATTTAATGCAGAGGCTTTTTCAGATATAAATTGTTACCTACTGGGAAAACACATTGTGCAACAGCCTCGAGGCTCCTTATTATCTTTTCCTCACAGACAAATTTAGGAGTACCAGTCATTGGTCATAAAGGGATGCCATTGCAAGAAGCATGTTGCCTATTAAAATTCCATTATGCAGGGATGAAACCAAATTCTCTTAAAGTGCAGAGGTTATGCTGCCTTCTACATTACACAGAATCCAGACCTTGAATCTGAAGAAGAAATTTGAATCTTGGGGGAGATCATAACCTCCACCCCACCTCTCTTCTGCAAAGAACCCTCCAGTTCTGGTAGCTCCTCTTGTTCCTTTGACAGGAATATATTTCTCTCTAAATGGGAAAAGAAAGGCTAGATTTGTTTTCCATTAGCCCGAAGCCTACAAAGAGGAGACATCCATGCCAGGCCCTGTGCTGGCATGTGTGAGGCATCCAGCAGAACAGAAAACCATCAGCTTTGTCTTAGGTGCTTGGCCAGTTGCATTGATTCGATGGCACTACTTCACAACTGAGCTTAACTGGGTTTAGGGGACGTGACCTTGGGGAGCTGAACTTGAGTTCCACCTTGACAGATGAAGTCCTTCACAGAGACATCAGCAGGTCTGACCTGTGTTAGTTTCTAAATCTGTCTAAAGCGAGTGGGAAGTTGTGCTGTTGTCCAGACCAGGTATCTGGATGAGTGTACCAAAGCAACAAGTCAGCCGTTCCTACTCTCTCAGCGAAAACAATGGTTTATTCCTTTCTTGACCTAAGAATATTCTCCTCTATGTAAAGACAAGATGAGAAAGCACATTCAGCTAAGGAGTATGAAAAAAAGATCCTCTGTCCTCAGTCCTGCATCCTCTTCTAAAATACGGGTGGCGTGCTGATAGTTTTGTAAAGGCTGAGGAAAAGATGTTATTGTTTTTCTTATTAATTTCTGAGAAGTTCTGTTATATTACCCAGTAGCAAATGCAATAATTTGCATTGCTTTTTTTGAAGAAAGTTCCACTGGGCAGAAGTGAGCCTGCACAAGAAATGTGGCCATTGCTATGCAGAGCATGCTGCTGTGTTAGTGCCTTATTATGGCATCACAATTGCTTAAAAACGTGTGAAGCTGAAGAGAATGCATATCTCACTGAAAATATATTTTCCCTCTCCTAGATGAGAATTTAAGGAAAAGAATTAAGAAAAAACACATACTGGGAAGGAATAACGTGTTGTAACTTGTTCAGAAAGACAAGCTCACAATTAAATGCTCACTGTATCCAAGATGTTTACATGCCTATACCATTGCCACATTTCTCCCCAAAGAATGTTCACTTGTTTTCTCTCTAATGCTGGGGTAGAACATAACTGCATGGATTCACAAACTGCACCTGAGTTACTAAAATTCACACACAACCTCAGTACTGTGCTGTGAATTCTGTTGTAGAGATGTGCCTGTAACCTCTTTTATGGAATTTTATATGCTGCCGTGTGCCAAACACCACATCTTTAAAATATCATTGTACGCATCACCCTTTAGGTTATGTCATGTCCTTTTCTCATGACAAGCAATTTATTTTGGGGCTGAGGTGACCTGCATTGGATCCTGGTGGCCTGTTGTGGCATTATTGCTTATTATTTTGTTTAGACTCAGGCAAACATTTGAAAAGCGGAATAAAACAAAAATAAGGAAAATCAAGTGGAAGTTGAGCTCTGACTTTTTGGAGAGTCCAGGTAATGTAGGAATGCTTTTAGCTTTTGACTAAAGCAAGAGATAAAAGAGTGAGTTCTAAATTATTCTCAGAGCTCCTTGCCAAATCTCTTGCCAAAATAAATCTAAAAACATAATCCCAAAACACCTCTTATAGGTGAAGAAGTCTTCCTGCTTTGTCAAATAAAGTGTAAATAACAACACAGAGAGTGCAAATAACACAGAGAAAGTGCAGAGATATACAAATAACTGGAACATGAATGTGATAGAATCCTGTTTTGATGCAAGAATGTGAGCTGGCGTTGTAATATTTTTGCTGTTACAGCATCTTCTAAGACTTTCAGTGAATTTTACAAATTACACCTTTGATTATACACAGAGAAACATTTTCTTTCATCCTTGGGAATGACCAGCAGATGCTCAGCCTTTCCCAGGATCTGACATAGTAATGTTATTATCAGTAACTTTGGTAACACCTCTCTTTCTCATCTGAACTTCTATCAGTAGCTAAAAGACTGGCACTTCACACATATGTGAATGAGACACACAAGTGTGTCTCATTCACCGTCATTTTTTGCCATTCCAAGCTCATCTTCGTGTGCCCCCCCATATTATATTCTATAAGCCTCATATAGAAACAGATTTCAGGGACGTGGAGTCAGAAAATTTTCTGAAAGTTTGAAATGTTTGTTTCTTGAGCCCATATAAAGTAAGGTCTCTTATGATCTCTTACAGATCTTTGATCATGAGCTGGTTTGCAGGTGGAGTCTCAGAGCAGTGTTTATAGAAGGGCCATATCTACCCAGCTATCCAAAAGGAAGATTAGTTTAGCAGCTGTAAAATCTTGCAGCACTTTGCAGATGTGAATTTGGTATGCACCATGTCCATACAGCTACTACTAAGAGTCCATGAAAACTCTAATCCTGCAAATGTGTCATCTGAGAAATAAGAAAATAGCCAAGAGTAGCCACACATTTTCTACCTAAAGTGATTGGTTAATTCTTTTGGTGCTAGAAGCTGCTTTTGTAAACACACAAAAGTGCAGTTCAAACTTTCTTCTCTATCTGGCTTTGGACTCCTGCTGGCAATTGTTCAGAGAGTTTACAAAGCTCTGTGCTGATAAAAATGGTAAATTCAGGAAATATTATAGAAAATGAAAGCCTAATGATTTTGCATATCCCATAAATCTTTTTATTTTGGTGGAGAATTATTTTTTTCTTTAAAATAATTTAGAAATTAAAATCCTTCACAGGACCGTGAAAGCAGTACACTTAGTTAATTTCAGTAAATGCATGAAATATAGTCATCCACTTTTTAAAACTGGAAATCAGTAGTCCTCTTCAGCTGGCAGATCTTGCACCAATAATTAATTCATGTAAGAAAGAGAAAATGTTTAAGATTAGTCTTGATATTTTTTCATCTAATTACTTTTTTATGGGTGTAAAAAACTTTCCATTGATGTTGCCATGTAACTGTTTCTTTCATTCCTGCAAATACTGGTTCTAATATATAAGTGGAAAAAGTAAGAGATGACAGCAGTATGAACAGCCAAAAACCAAGAGAAGCAAATCCTATTTAGGAATAGTTCAGACATTCAGTTTGAGACATTTGCTGTTCAGTTACAAGCAGCTGTTTGTAAATATTTCTTGTATTCTGCAAACACTCATAGCTTCCTTTAAAAAAAAAGTTAGGAAAATGTTTAATGGGATGAGTAACATCAAAAACTTAAATGGAACATGCACAGAACAATAGAGAACATATATCAGTTTGTATAGATCATAGCTGATTCTGGCTTCAGTAGCAGCAAGAATTTAACTGGGAAGCAAAAAACCAAACATTTAGCATGCCAATCCAGTAGGAATCACTCTGATAAAATGGGAGTAAATGCCTACTGTACAGTGTGAATGTCAATTCAATCCAAAATTAATAATTTACACATTTTACTGATCACCTAATATTTTATTTCACCTCTGCAGACTGGAACCTATTTTAGGGAAATGCTGAGATTTCATATCCTCAGTGGGGTCCTTCCATTTTCTCATTCATAGACCCTGGGTGAACAGACAGCTGCTATCTAATTTGACAGCTTCTAGTATCTGAACACTGGTTTCTTGTTTAACACTTCAGCATACCACTGACAGCATGGGAGGGTAATAAGATGGCAAAGAAGAGCAGTGTCTTCTTTGTTCTAGTATTGGAGAGTACACTTATTCTCAGTATTTGTACTGTCTTGAACTTTTATGTATCTCAGTTCTTTTGAGAAGTGAATTTCTTTTTGCCACACTGCTGAATTGATATTTCCATCAAAGCCAAGGAGATAGTGCAATGTGGTAAATCTCCTGCCTCTGCCCTTTGCACCAGCAGTGTTCTCCTGGGGGTATTATCACTAATTAGCAGTTTTGGTTGCTGTTGTATCACTTGTGTTGTTTCCTACAAGTCATTTTATTCATATCAGGAAGGATCAGAAAGGTGGACACATGATTCCGCATGGCTTCTAAAAGAGAAGGAGAAAAGGCACATTTGGGTTTTCACCATGAACAGCTGGTACATATTTGAGATTCAGAATTCTTTGTAATCAAGAGAGTCCTAAAAAGACCAACCAAGAGTTTGATCTAAGATTGCCTAAAAGTGATCACTGGCCCATGTTGCCTACTTATTAAGTACTTGAACATCACAGCCAAAGATTTCTTTCACATGGAGGTTTGATTCATACTTTGGGTTTCTAGTTCTTCTACAAAATATTACAATTGTTCCTATTAGGCTAATTAATTTTAAAAGGACAGAGGGGACAGATTAATTATCTGTTCTCAGATTTTGTGTAAATACAAATTGGACTTCAATAACTGAATTTCCTTAGAAACTACAGCATATATGTTTTGAGGATTTTCCCATCCAATTTTAAATTATTTGTAGCTGGGGCATTTTCGTCCTTCAAATTAGAAACTCATCCGCTGTTAAAATGATAAATTTTACTACAGTTTTTATACATGTTTCTCACTTTTATTTCCTGGAAAATGCTTCATTTTTGTCCTTTTACAAACAAATGTATATTCTTTTTATTTTTTACTTCTATTATCCACTTTTAGTTGTAGGTCAGTGTTATTGCTAGAACTGTTTTGTTAAAAAATGTGGTTTATATTCACTGATTCTGCTACCTGTAGACTTCTTTCAATGTCTTTTTTCTTTCTTTACTGCTTTTCTGAGATTTGTAACCCTGATTTATAATGATTACCATCAGCTCTCATTCATATGTGATTTGATTCCAGTAGGAAAGGACTGACTGAAAGTAGTTTTACTGTTTTCCTTTTAAGTTCTATTTTCTTGTGTTTAAAGGTCAATCAATTCCCTGTGGTTTGCATACTATACTTTTTTGAGTACTATACTATATTGTTGGTGTACACACTGTCTTAATACTCTCATTACCTCAAGTACATTTATGACACTGGATATCAACACCTGCTAGACCCCCAAGAGAACCTTTATAATATTCACAATTTCACAGGCTCATTTTCTCTCCAGGCTGGAGACTGCTCCTTTCTGATGAACTTTTGTTATGTATAGTATCCTGTAAAGAGCTGGAATGGAGGTTTAATCATTTGTTCTCTGTGATTTCTCTATTTTTCTGAGCTGCTGCTTCACGATGAGAAGGAGGGTGAAGTCATTCAGAAGTCAGGACAACCACCTAATACTTAATTTTCCTTTCATTTGATTTCCTAGTAATTAGAAATTATTAGTCCTGAAGAAGGGTATCTCAGCATCCTGATTCTGGATATTGTGACTGATGATGCCTTTCCTACTAATGAGCAGATTACAATGTCTTGCATCTACTCAAAAATTACAGTGTAATTTCTTTATCTATTAAGTTGGTTTTGTCCTTCTTTTTGCTTGTTAATATAATAGTTCATGTTTTCCCTCTGCTCCTGTGTTTACTTTGATATTTCACTCTGGCCAGCAAAGTCCTCCAAGCCCTTTCTGATTACACGCTCTCTATAGATTTCGGACAGTCTTCCTGAGACAAAACTGTAAAGAAGCTTATTTCATAGAACTTCAGAAACTGTAATAAATACACTGTTCCCTTAATTTCAGAACAAGTAATGTAGGGAGTACATTAACACAAGAGATCCTCTAATTGGTAAAACTGAAGAAATTTCTGGAAATTTCCTGATTAGCTTTTTCATAGTTTGAGCAAAAACACAAAAGGACTATCATTCCATTTATGCACTGAGATGAAACAAATGAAAAAAAAATTCCAGCCTCCCTTTGTTGATGTGTTCCATTGTGTTTTGCAGGATGTGAGAAAGATTCCGGATAATATCACTTACCATGCCTTTGATTTCAGTTCTGATAGATATGTAATCTTGAGTGCCCTAGGAAATGTGTCTTCTTCTGAGGATCATTGGTATCTTGATCTTCACACTGGAACATCAGCAGCTGCCAGTTTCACAGAGTCTGAAGTAAAATGCAATCAAATTTCTTCAGGGACAATGTTATAACACAAAAGACAAGAATGCGGCCCCATAACCCAGAGTTTTGAAAACAAATAATGTGAGGAAAAGTCTCAGAAAACAAAAAACTTTTTCATTGAAATTGCAATGAGTTGGGTTCTCAAGAGGCAAAGGATTAGAATTCCAATATTTGAAAGTGAAACAATATTCTGTTGTGAAGCACAGGACGGAGTTAAACAGCAGATATAAGAACTTACTTAAAATATTTCTTGAGGAACACTTTGAAAAATAGTAATACTCAGATTGTTATCAACCCAGCTGTGAACATTTGTTGCAATTTCTAGTTGAGGTGAATGTACATCTGGGATTGAATATGCAGAGCTGAAACAGCATTGAGGCAACTGTACAGTCGGTTCTCAAAACTTTTTTTGTCTATATACAGGTATACATGTATTTATTATAAGTAGTCATGACCTTTATGAATAATTAAAAGCATGCTTTCAACATTTTATTCCTTACAGTAAAAACCTAGTTCTATAAGCCTTTCCTTCTAAGGAACAGTTCTTAATACAAGTAACCGCCTAATTAGTAGCACATTAAGGTTTAAGACTGGACTCAAGCTGATTTCTCAGTTGCATATCAGGAAATTGCTTCAAATCACAAAACAGATTATTGGGACAACTCAGTACAGCATCAGCTATGTAGTAATATAAGTTGCTTTAGAATAATAATAACAATACTGTTTCAAACCTGGTCAATGAACTGTGGGATCCCCAAGGCTGTACTGATTAATGATGATACTCCATTTTCAGAAATGGTGAAAATTATTTTCAGATGGAGGAGTACCTTTTCCAAGATCCAACAGCAGGCAAGTGACAGGGATGATAATAAAATTACTCTAGAAAAAGGCAGTGGTTCACAGCTTTCAAAGTTAACATGCCCACCAAATCCAGGTGATTGTCTTGTGTAAACGCTGGCTGCCGTTCAGGCCCTGGGATCAGAGAGCAGATCTGCAGCACAAGAGTGTAACTTTAATACAGCTTCTGTGAAAATATGGAATCGAGTGATTCCACTTCAGAGGATCTTGTTTGCATAGGCCAGTACTTACAAGATAATATCCTTACCAACTTGGTTTAACCTAGTTAAATAGGGTTATATCAGCAACAATCAAAACTGGAACTCGAAAGCTAACAGAGAGTGTGGGGCGGGCATTGTCTTTAACATAGATGTTCTAATAGTTTGTCACTCTGTAGACATGGTAAATTTAACTTCATTGCCCTTTCAGGTCAGAAGGACGTGTGGATAAAATAAAGCTATCAGTTATGAGAAGTAGTGCTGTAAGTGGCTTTAGGGGAAAAAATGTGTTCAAATAATTTTTTTTTTTAATCTTTTCTTTGGTTGCAAACTATGGGCTGTATAAGCATATAGAACATGTCTTTTCATTTCAAACAACTGGCTGCTCCAAGTAGATTGGAGGCATGATAATGGCTTGGTAATTTTAGTATTTTCAATTTCTGAGCAGTCTGAAAATCAGAGGAAGTGGACCTCAAACCTCTCTTTATCAGTTTTCTCCTTTTTATGCTACACATGACATGCTCAGACATAACAACATGTGTGACCAGTAGAACTGCACTCACAATGTCCAAAGAGTTCTGGCAACATATTCAATATGGGAAGGTTTTTGAGCTGTAGTTTCACTTGCTTAGTTAGAGTCAACTGACCAATCTGATCCCTGTGCTATGATTCTTATAAGGTTTCTGATTTTTGTAGATTATGAAAAAAAAAAACTTGTCTCTGCAATGTGCTTGTATGATTTTAATGCTGTAATGATGAATTAAAGGAGGAATACTCTCATGCTTCTATTGAACATAATGAACGGGTACCTCAGTCTGAATTTTAAAATGCATTAGTGCAGAGTTGTTCATGATGTACCTTATGTAGCGTAGAATTCAGGTTAGAGTCAATTTATTTTTTTCTGATGGCTCATCCACGGTCCATTAAAACTGTTCTCAAAGGTAAAAATGACACGGTGTCTGCTAAAAATAAGTGTGCGTTGCACAGCCTCCATATCAAACATGCAAGATGGAACCTGAGTCTCAAAGGGGAAAGGACACATCTTTATGGGCATATGCTTGAGTCAG
Organism: Corvus moneduloides; assembly: GCF_009650955.1. Taxonomy (NCBI): domain Eukaryota; kingdom Metazoa; phylum Chordata; class Aves; order Passeriformes; family Corvidae; genus Corvus; species Corvus moneduloides. Next base: position 10,166,529 of record NC_045482.1, read on the forward strand.
CAGCTAATGTATCAAAAGATTCCCTCATGTCTAACCTAAAATGTTGCTGTTACTGATTAGGTCAGCATTTTGACCTGGTGACAAGAAAGTGAGTTTTCAAGTCAGACAAACTGACATTTACCCTTGGGAAGGAGGCAAAACGACCCATGAAGTTTCCATCTGCTGATAGAATAAACATCTGTAGTACTCATGACTGGCATGAGTTCAGTAGCAGTGGAGTTTGCAGCGAGTGATCTCTGGCCTCCTCACTTATATTGCCATTGAATAGCAATGGCTTCAGATGGAAATTACCTCTGAGACTCCTCAAAAGACTGGATTCTGCCTATTGAATGTACCATAAAAAATATAGCTCAAAACATGCACAAAGTTTAAAGTCTCATGTGAAGGGTGAATTTGAAAAATGAAATATTCACAAAAATACATACTGGATGGCCACAAGTAACCAAACCATGAGGGCTCTTTGGCAGATAAACCTCTGCAATGGTTCGGTGGCCACAGAGGCTTCGAACAGGAAATTGAAGATCCTGTGTGCATTCATGCTTGTGAATATATTTTTCTATCTCTATTATAATAGCTCTTTTCCTATATTAAAGAAGTACAGAAATAAACTTCTATCAAATATCTTACCTCTTTTTTGTCCAAGGATAAGTTTTATTGTACTGTAAATAATAGACACATTGCTCCACTGTGTTGAAACCAAAGATTTTTTTTTTTTTCCCAGGACAGGTTGGAAGAGAAAGTATTTAAAATTCCAAAAGAAGGAAGCAAAGGTTCAAAGAGGAGGAAAGCTCTTGTGATATAAAAGGAAAACATGTTTGGTTAAAAAGCTGTCTACCTCAGAAACAACTAAACTCTTTTGTTCAGCAAAACTGCTTTTTGTGTTAATGAAAGAAATTGTGCCTGATTCTTAATCCACGGTATTTGCACTACCTATCCACTCATATTATGTCCAGAAAAAAGCAGGAGACTTGCACTCAACTGTGACGGGAATGTTACAAAAAATTTGAATCATTCGAAAGCAGAATGTTACATTCTTGTCTAAATGTAAAAAGCAAAGTCAATGGCAATAAATTTAACCAGGTAATTCCAAATTAATACATTCATTCTTTAATTGCTAATGTCACTGCTGCATATTCAGCTTGCTACTCTTACTGCAACATGCACTTCTAGAAGTACAATCTGCTAGGAACATTAATAAGAGCATTTAAATAAGTCTAATATTCTGATTTCTGAAATACTTCTATACAAATTTCATAACTGATGTGGTTCCATTTCTTAGTCCTAAAAAATGTCATTAGGTTAGTTGTTAGTGTCTATCCCCTAAATGATATGTACATTTTAAGATATTTTATTTGAGCACTGAAATAATTTAAAAAAAAAAAAAAGGGTTTCCAAGGTTATTGAAATGTGAAGACTAATAAAAATACTAAGTAATTACATACCACATATGCTTTTATTTTGCAATTACTATAATTTTTAAAATATGGAAACTATCAAAATAATTCCATTTCAATATTGGTTTCTCTTCCTGCTTTAAATCTTTAAATGAATGTTCCTGATTTCACATGCTAATCTACTAGAATCTATTTATTAGTCTAACACAACTGTAAACCCAAAAGTTTACATTCCAAAAGCTAATGGCACCAAACATGCTTAGGGCTGTAATACCTGTGAAAGAGTTTGTCTAGAATTCTCACTGTATTCTTTTGGAAGCAAATCTTTATTTTCCCTTGGTAATATCCAATTTAGGAGATTCAGTTCTAGAAGATAAGTAAATCAATTGTGAAACCATTTTTTAGGAAAGCTGACATCTTTGAGAGACACCTGAAATGCTTCTAAAGCTTCTTTGTAACACTTGAAAGGTTACTAAGTTACAGTTTCTTGAATTTCTAAACCAAATTCATGGCCCTAAATTACTCTTTCACTCAGTGAAGGTGCAAACCTGGTACTACCCCTCCATGACGCATCTTGACCCAAAATCCTGGCAGATTCCTGTACCTTTCAGAGTGGTGCAGAAATCTGTGTAATGAATAATTAATTAGTAGTTGAGGATCTACAGAATTTTATCCGTGTCAAAAACATTTCCTTTTTATTTTTCCCCATTTTACAACACAGAAAAGTCTTTCCCAGTTCCTCTTTCTCTGTGTAAATCAAACTATCTAATAGCGCTGTCCACCATCAGAGGAGAATGGTTGTCTTAAACACCGCTGCTATTTTCCTGGTGAAATATTTTTTATCATCATTACAACATATGAGAACCCAAGGGAAATAAAAAAACCTGTACTCATCATCTTCCATAGAAAGCTCATTTACATAACCAACTCAATGATCTAAACAACAAGTTGAATGCACATTTGAATCAATTAGACAGACAATCCCAGCTGTTCCCAGCCAAACCGTTCCCCACAGCTGTAAATAGAAAGGATAACATGGATTCCCATCCATGCCCACATCTCTCGTGTTTTATTTTTGCAGGCTCTGCATCACGTAACAAATACTGTATGAACAGTTCAATATGTTTGCTTAGTAAATGCATGGCTGTCCTATAAAATATTGCATATGCTGATATAAAGCCTTTGCAGTATAACATCCTCTGTCAAAGCTTGTTCAAACAGTTCATCAGACCGAACTTTTGATTGTACCATTAGTAGCAGAAAATACCATAGTTCAGGCAACAGAATCGTTTGTAACATGTAGTTCACTGCAGGATCTGGGCTATAAAACAGCCTTTCCATCAACCCCCAGCTCTTTTTAGCACATTTTCTGGGGAAAGGTAATCTCTTTACAGATCTCTGTTGTTACTCCTCTATAACTCTTTGAGTGCCAGGGATCTTATTCCAGCAAACTCATGAAATGGACATGATCAATGATAATGTCACATTTTTTCACCAAGCAGAGTTTTCAATCATTAAAATTGATTTGATTTGCATTCATTATGAAAATGGGGATTTATTTGGAACTATTCTGCTTTTTTTGGGTGGGCTTCCATGCTTTGCAAAAGAATTGAATAAAAAATTAAGTTATGCCCAAAGATTTTACACAAAGATTGAGACTGAGTGCACACAGGGAAGATTGATGAGATTGATTGGTTATCAAGTTAGTGGACACTTAAGTTTTAAGGCTACTTCTTCCTCAAGTAATATGGGATGTTCAATTCCACTGTCAACTACCCCAACTTTGTAGAAACAGCTGTGTGCATCTTTCTTCCCTGCCTTGTTCTGTGGCCCAGTGAAGGCAGTGGTCATTTGGTCACTCAGTGCAGGATTAAGGGGGATGGCTAAATATTAAAGTGCTTATAACCATCACTCTCCAATGGGCTATGAAATACATGCATTTGGTCAAGTATGAACTGTGTGTTTCCCTGCAAAGTTATGAAATTAATAAATTTCACTACATTTAAGTCAGAGTTTTATAAAGTATGTGCTTTGACTCTGTACTTGTGATATACCATGTGGTTAGACCCTAGTAATTGCTAAAGCCAAGGAATTGAAAACTAGAGAGAGGAATGGACTGTACTTCCCTTCAAAATAGAGATGATTTCATTTTACTCAAAAATCCATTCCTTCTGTAAAATTAGGAATTTTGAACCACTCTTCTTACCATCTGTGCCTTGGCTCATTGAGGTTTTAAAGTATGGTGGTGGATTAATGTATGTGACCATCTTAATATTAAGGAATTCTCCTCCTTCTGTGAAGTAGGAAGGTTTTCCAGTTACTGTTCTTTGTACTCCTAGTAAATCAGAGTCAACAAGAGAAGCATTTTCAATCATCAGCTGACTTACTTAGATGTTTATTCCTAGAGTTTATGCAAGAAGCGCTTGCTTTCTGTACTTCAGGGTTTATTTGCTATGCTAATCTTTTCTAAAAAGTCAATTTGGTATGAAAATAAGAAACAAAATATGAATGGAATTTTTAATTAGAGCAACTTAGAGAGCAAAATGTCGCTTTAATTCCAGGCTCTGAGTGGATTGTGTGAGGAAACCAACAGAAACATAATTTTAACTCAGATCTAGTGTCACTGCTTGTTCAGCTTGCAGGCAGTTGGGTGTTTCTTATATCAGAGAAAGAATTATTTACACATGATGTAAAGTGTATATGTATTATAACTTTTATTTATCTCCTATCATGTTTTATTTTCAGGTATGTTTCGATATCTATACTTAGGGATCACTGAAAATTTGTTGAAAGCGTGTGACTCTCAACTCTCCCAATTTTAATTAGACAGTAATGCCGGCTTTGTCCTTACAAGAGTCTTGCAAATAAGTGTTACTAAGGAAGTGCTTGTGGTTTGTTAATCTGCAGGCATAGCAATAGTTTCAGGTTCTTGGTTGGCTTTGAACACCACTGAGATTGTAGCTCTTGTGAGCAGCTCTATACAGAGCCCAGAATGTGACCTTTGACTTCTTGAGAATCAAAATTCGGTGAGGCCGTAGTGCCTCACACATCTCTTGCAGAAGAAGCAAACCCAGTTCCACACTCCTGTCTTTCTGCTGCCCCTTCCCAAAGCTGTTCATGTCTGAGCAGCAAACAAGAGCAAGACTCATATTTGGTTGAAAAAAGGTTGGAAAGGGAAGGGCCTTTTTCTTCAGCCACATTCATTTCCAGTTTAACTCATTGCTTTTCTGACAGCAAAATGCAGGGGTTAACTATGTAGACCAGTTTGAGCAGCACTGGTACTGAATATGAAAGCACAGCCCACCACTGTAGAGTCACCTCCAGATCAGGACAGGAAAATAACTGAAACCATCCCTGCCGTAACTGCAGGTAGTGTAGCTCAAACCCAAACATAAAATACCACATCGCAAGAGAACACAGTTGGAAGACACCTCAACGAATGATACTTCAAATCCAGGTCTTTTCCCAAACAGAAAAGAGCTACCCTAAAAGATCCTAAGGCCTCATGAGGCATCCCTGGAGAATATTTCAGTCCTGCAGAGGACCTTGCATGCTGTTAGTAATGCAGGAAACTATGGAAGGGAAAACATGCAGTTGCATGTCTTCCTAGTTCAGTACTATTCCCTGGCAAGCGTGCTGTCCTGCAGCCACAGCCACTCTCATAATTTCCCAAATACCATGGCCACCAGGATGATATGACCAGACTCTCTCTGTCTTGACTGAGATGCATTCATTAACTTAACACTACACTTTTCAGGTCGTGTAGTTGTATATTTTGCTGAGCTGAGCAGTGTAACGACTCAGATATTATTTATACTCTTCTTTGTCTGTACTGTTACTGAAGACGAATACGCTCCTAATTTAGTTGAATTTGTCACAGATCCAGACACCTGTCTCTCTGGCTGTGCTCCTCCACATCTCAGCTGTGGATATTTTGAAGTACTTTGGCAACTGAGCTACAACTTCACTAGTTGAACAACACACTTCAGCTGCAAAGTTATTTACAAACTTTACTGATCAAGCTGCATATTCTTGGGCTGAATTTGCTACAGACAGCACTTTGCATATGGAATTGAATTCTTTACTAATCATAAGCAATGAATTAATTTATTTGATTAGCAGTAATTTGCATTATCTGCTGATTATGTTCTCCAGTTCCCACTGTTAAGAGCTGTGTTGTGTTGCTAGTGCTGGTTAATCACTTACTACACTGTACTTCAGAGAGGAAGGCATTTTGGTTGTAGATAAAGAGATCTTTGTCTTCAAGTACTTCTAAAAAACACTTCTTCCATGTCACATAGGGTAAGATATAAGGTTTTTTAAAAAGATTACAGGTGAAAGCATATTTTCCTATGAAGGCAGCCTTTTTTTAGCTCCTTGTGCTATCATTTGCTTAATTTCTCTTTATTTGTTATGGTTATGGAGGCACTGTTTGCTGTGGCAATGCCATTCTTTTTGTAACAGTGTCAAGGAGGGTTTTATGGATGTATAGGGGCACCCACTAGGGTCAGGCACCCCACTGGGCCAGGCTGCAGTGTAAACTCACACTAAGCTGCAGTCAAGTGTGCATGGCAGAGACATGGGACAGCGCAGAGCTTTACTCACCAGTGCTGTTAGGAGGGGACCACAGTGTACACTGCAAGCTCACTGGGCCAAAGTCCCTTTTTTCATCTTCTTCAGTGTGTATCTAAGCATATTGTGGTGTAATTCCTCTGTAAATAAGCAAAATTCACACAGGAAACAGTGTATAACCTTGTCTTCATAAAAATCTACCTGTACTCTCTGCTGTCAATCTCTTCTAAACAGCTTTTGCAAGTATTTTTCACAAAACCACTCTAAAATACCTGGCAGTGTCTCTTCTGGGCAATTAAGTCTTGCCATCCACCTAGTGCAAAGAAAGTATTCTTTACTTATCCATGTAGTGCTTAGAGTAGGACATTTTTCCGAGTATTGAATATTCTCACTCGCTTAAGTGGTTCCCACCCATCATTCACAGAGCTCAAAGCTTACCAGGAGAGGTTGCATGCCCTTGCTGGCTGAGAGGCCAGACATAGAGTCAGGTTTACCAGACAGAGCTGTGCCCTATTATTTCATTAACAAAAGGCAAAAACAGCTCACAGGTAAATAATGTGAAGAGTTAAATCTGTCCTGGCCCCTAAAATGCATCCAGGTAAGGAAATCAAGTTTACATATTTGGTTTATTCAGAATACAGTATAAAAAGACTGAGATTAAAGACTGCAAATGGGGAAAGTATGCCTTTTGCTTAATAAAGGATATAAAATACGAGTGGACTCTGAAATACAAGGGATATGACTTAATCAAATGCATAAAGATTCAGTGATTAATTTTTTCTTAGTTTGCTAAAATTTATTGGAATTTAAATAAGGATAGAAATGGAAATATTCTTAATTTTTACACTTCCATGATGGACAGTTTATCTCTAAGTTTAGTTTTCCTTACAAATTTGGGGTTTTATGCATCACTTATCAGGAACTGCTAAAAACACCTAGGGTTTAATTTCTCAGAACTAAAGAGATTTCAAAAAACATGGTTAGCATCAGAAATAGAATGAGAGCTTCCTAAAATCTTCACCAAGAGTAGGCATGAAAAATGCAATGCAAATTCATTGGCCTAACTCTGTCTAAAGTTACAATTGTTTTCCAATTTGTAACACTTTAGATTTTTGTACATTAAATTTCATGTGGTCTTGTAGAACTTTATCCTTTGGTGTCCTGAGATCATTCTGAAACTCACTGTAGCTGGTTTACCAGCCTGTAGTTCTCCAAATCCCCTAAGAACTCTCTTGAAATCTTGGTATTTCATCAGCCACCTCTATTTTTCTGGCACCAAGGTACTTAAAAGCAAAAGGTTACATATGACCACATTATAGTAATTTCATACCTGACTGCCTTTAGAACATCTTACTGAGTATCCCTTGGTCTTGAGGGTTTGCTGATTATTCTTTTTACCAATCTGTTTCTAATTCTATTCTACTGGTACTTGGATTTGAAATGGTCTGTCTGACATGTCCATCATAAAGGACATTTGTGGTATCACTTAAGTAAATTGGTTTTCAAGAAGTGTAGGAGAAAAAATTCATTCTTTTGGACATCTTTCTTACTGTAAACATGTATTGGCCCACAGGCACTCAGGCAGCATGTGGCATGTTTGAAACAAGATAGTTTTAGACTTTATGCTGTTAGCAAGTTCATCTGTGGTTTTGGTCTTCCTGCTTTATATCTATCTTGCCCATATTTGTGTAGAAATAGATTTTTTTTTAAATCTAGACACTATCTTTCAAATTATATCATTGATTTCACTTTTCAATTATGCCAACTTGGTTTTCTTTCCAAAACCATTTAGTAACTAATGGGCACTTTTTCAAAGTCTATAAACTTTTAACCATTGTAGCCAATTTTGTACACCTACAAACAGAATACATCTTTAAAGTAAGTTTCCATAATAAAAGGAAAGATTTCTTCTTGTGGTAAACTTAGCCATTTTTATGTAGCTCTCATTTGGAAATGGAAAACTGATGGATTAGATCTCTTGGCTCTCTTTGGTGTGATCTGCCAAGTATATTGAATCAACTACATTATACTTCTTGTAAGAGTGGTTCTATGTTTTGTGCATCAATTAAATGAAATTTTCTTTACAACATTCCTTCTCAATTTTCTTCTTCAGTTTTGTTTCTTTCACTCTGTCCTTGATTTTCCATCTACCGGAGGCATCTGGGGCTGGCTTGGGCTTTCTGCCCTTCAGGATCCCTTGACTCTCCCATACAGTTTCTGGTTACTGAATGAATTGTCAGTACAGATTCTACTTTCTTATGCAGAACACGTGGGATCCCATGGCTCAGAAATGTGGGAACAAGCTTTTAGTTCAGTGAATTTGAGTGATTTTTACATAAAGTTACACTTTACAGACAGTACAACTCTTTTGTTTAGCTCCAGTAGGTTTTGTATCATATTGAGTCTTTCAAATTCACTCAAATTACAGTAACTAATCCTGTTATTCCCTCATTCTTGATAATACTTTGTGAGAGAATTTTAAATGTCTCCTGAAATCCACAAAAATGTAAAAACTTAAGGAAAAAAAAAAGTATCTCCTATAAAAAGATATTATTTTCTATGTATGGTGTAAAAATAGTGAATTCTAGTGTGAAGGTGTCTCTGCAGTTTTGCATTTCAAGCAAAGCTGCTATAGATGGTTTCTTCATTCTGGTAACACAATTGGTCTGCTGGCATTACACCCACATTACTTCAAGGGATGGAAATAAATTCATAAAGTGCTGCATAAAGCCTGAAATGGCCACCTTTTAGTTTAATCTTCCTGTTAATGCTGTAGAGTCTATAAAATATGCAGTAATTCGAGTTTTTAATACCTTTTATTAATCCATCTTTCCTTTGTAAAGGAGATAATATCTAATATATATGGTCCCTCTCTTTATTCTTTCAACCTCGAGATAAATCTGATTATCTTACCTTGTTTTAAAGTTACTTTAAGCAGTGTTCAGTTGTCTGGAGCATGCAAAGCTATAAACATCTGCTCTGCCTTCGACCCAGGCAGTCAATACCCAAGGTACATGGTACAGATGTACCCTAAATCAATGACTGATTATTAATGTCTTTCCACATGAGCAGAAAGAAAATGGCTCATAAAACTTTAACATATTGGTGAAAGAATCATTGCTGTGTGATGTACGCCAATTAATATGTTTGTATTGACTATGTACTTCTCCTTTAAGTATGTGCTTTCAGTAATATCCCTCAGCTTGCTGCTTTCTTAATGAACCTTCTATATTATATAGGAAAACAATGTAATAAAAGAAATTACACGAGTAGAGCAAGGCTATCTCTGACTTCAAGTATTCAATGACAAAGTAATATTAAAAACTAGTAATGGGATGTTTCTTCAACACCTAAAAGTATAATAACTGCAGTCATGCTTAATAATTGACATAAAATACATAAAAGCCAGAGCATGGCTGGGGCCAAAGACAGGAAATATAAATTTCTCCTCTCTGTACTACATGGATATTTGTAGGCTTCAGTAGCTAACAGCTACCATCTTTCTGGAAAAAAAAAAAAATAGGTGCAGGGATTTCTCCTACTTGCTTCTGGAGGTCCTGTGGATTTGTGGATTTTTATCTGAAACAATGGAGTTTCAGTCAGCCCCTCTATCCTGGGCTTTCATAATGACAGCTGGAAAGAAGAGTTGTAAGACTTTGCTTCACATCTCTAAATACTCTTGGAGTTCATCCATTTTTTGCTAAAATTTGCTACTTATTAGCTATAATTTTGCTTTTATAAATTATTTAAAAACATCTGTCTTGAGAAAAATCTGGTTAATATTTTTAACTGAACATGTAACATTACAGTGAAACTTACTGCCACTTGCCAAGTACTTGTTTAGATTTCACAAAAGGCAGAATATTTAGATTTTGATGGGATTTTGTATCTTTTGATTCATCAAAGTCCAGCTGAATCTACAATGTTGATTCTCTTTCTTTTCTAGGAGAGAAGGAAAACGTGAGGGGAGGGTGACAGAAAACTCAGTCATTACAGGCACCTGCAGATGGAAGCAGGGATTGTGCCAATGAGATTAAAAACTGAGAGATTTGAGATAAAGGAAATGGAGAACAGAGGAGGTCATCCTAAACTTGTCCACTCCTGTGCCCATGGCCCTTTTTTTCCCCCAGCCTGGGTGCCAGTGAAAGCTGCGCATTGCTGGCTGTTGCCAGAGACAGTGTCAGAGCTGAAAGGCAGTCCCTGCATGGGCACCTGGAGCGCAGCTTGGCACTGATATTTACTGTCCCGTCCCTGTGCATCATCAGCTGAGCCACGTTTGCAGAGGGGGCAAGATAACAGCAGGCACTGCTGCAGGTGGTTCTGAGGGAAGATGGCCTTTCTCATGAATTTGAGTGCTGAACTGGAAAACTTTGAGGCTCTGTGGAACTGATGAGGGGCTGAAAGCCTCTGGGATGGGCAGACCAGTAGATGGTGGTGTTTTGTCAGTCTCAGCTGATGCGTTTACGGGCTGTGTCACAAACCTTGGAAACAATGCTGGGTGTGTGACAGAGCAGTCAGAAACAGGCAATCAAGCTTTGATTCTATCACTGTTTAGTAGCCTTCCTGAAGATTTCCTGCCTTTCTGCACATGATTTAACCAGTTTATACAGGTTTACTGGGGTTCTTTTAGTTCAGATACATTCTGAGTGAATGAAAACATTGGCTTGATGCATCAATATGGTGACAGGCTTGTCAATGAACTGAAAACCCTATTGCTTTGTGTTAGCAAGTTTTGTTAGGTGTTGCCTTTGCTGTGAAACCATTCCTCATCATTTAACTTTTCTGGTAGAGCCCTGAGTCACTTGTTCACAGCTGCTTAGCAGTTGTGGAACTAATGTCATTATGCTTCAGACCAGCTTTCTGTAACATTACATTGCAGTACCTCCAGATGTAAGGTGTGAACATGAAACTAGGCATTGTTACCATCTTGGGCTCAGTAGTCCAGCAGCTCCATGCTTTGTAGGTGCCAGGCAGCAGCTTTCATTCTTGTTGAGAACAGAAACATGAGTTCTTCATTGCAGGTATCAACAGATTTTATCCCAGATCATGTCAGAATCAGAAACACGAAACCTGAAATATGAAAATCCAAACAGGAGTATAAGGTAGCCAATGAAGAATGTAGTATTGAAGCCTGTCATTCAGTGGGCTTCAGTTCATTTCTTTGCTAATCCAAAGAATTCTTCTATAACACTGAACAAATCAATTTTGCCTGCAAACCCCCTTTGCTAAATTAGAATTAAACTTTGAGCTCACAGGAGAAAATCTGAAGTAGGTTAACTTAGATATTATTCAGAAAGACTAATAGCAAGAAAGGAGAATTTACAAACTATTGCAGGGAATGAGAGTAGAGGTACTAATGAGGGAGGCAATGCCCACTAAGCAGGGGACGAGGATGGCAGGTCCTTTCCTGCACTGCATCTCACTGAGTGAGGTACCAGCAATGCAGGTCTGAGTCACTGGCACCATATTTGCCTTTCTGGTGTTAGTACCAGGGAAAATGACATGTCGAAATGCCCAGAATCACCCTGTGGAAGGAAGAAGGAATTGAGCCATTAAACAAGATGGTGGGATGGAGAAAGAAGAGAGGAGAGGTAAGCTGCTTTTATCCTAATACCTTTTGCAGTAGAAAACATGCAGAATGAGTAGAAAGGTCTTAAATTTAAAAAAAAAAGATCCTGGTACATTTTCCAAATATTCAACGTCAGGAGTATTGCCAGGAAACAGGAAGCCAGCCGAGGAGACCTTTATTGCTTTCTTATCACCTTTTTTCTCTTGCTATCACTCGAGTACTAGAAATCCCAGAGCATGTTCTTCCTAAATTCTCATTAATAACACTATAATTCTCATTAATAAAACTATAAATATGAGTATGTTGTTTTATAAGTACTGCTTTTCTAAATTCTCTGTGGGCAATAAATAGGAAAGTCAACTCCTTGGAAACTAGCAGAATTAAGAAGATGTAATCTAATACCAGTGGCTGTCTCCTGAACTACCTTTTTTCAAGCTTTCATCCATTATTCTCTCTTCATGCCACTGGCAAAGCCAAGAGAAGAGTGCATTGTCAGTGACACTTCTGCTGAGAAATGAAGTTCTCTCGCTCCCAATAACTGCCAGTGATGCTAGTGACAGCCAAATGTTGCTGCTCACATAAAGCCGGGAAAAATATCTTCATGGTGGGTCTGAATGCATTGTAAGGCAACATCCCGTGCAAGGGATGGCTGGAAGGGCTGGGGTTATTTTCCATGATGCCTGTTGGCATGGAATAGAGTGATGTTGGCACTTGCCAGCATTAGTATGATCTATACAGTTTATTCTAGCAATGTGGCCTACAGGAGAGTAGAAGCCAAATACCAGTTGGGTTTCTAAGGCTACTATATTTAAAAGTTTTAAATTGTTGGTTTGCAGGTTGCTCATGTAAGAAGTCCATTCCTGCAACTAAGGCAGGATATTCACTAACCATAGTTATCCATAGATACCAACTGTAGTTACCAAGACAAGGGTTTGGTGACATTTTTCAAAGTTCATTTCCATTGAAAACAGTGCACAAAGGTAGCAACTATGGGACACTTCCATCTGCAATACATGTTAAGAACTAGAGAGGAGATGATAACAAATCAAACAATTGGGTTTAATAGGTGAAGTTTTTGCAGATGACAGGGACTATGACTGGTCTATTTCAGACAGCAAGTTGTGAAACTTGTCTCCACCATGCAACCTCTACAGAACAGTTAGGTCAGTCTATTTGAATCTCTGAACATCTGAATTTTCCTTCCAAAATACAGCTAGTGAAATCGTGCCTAGTCTGTCACTTTTATTACAGCTGTGTTTCCTGCTGGCGTAGACCGTACAGCGCTGACTCGAGCACGAGTCAAGAGTGACACCAAGTGGTTAAGCATTGTATTTCTAGGCGATTTTTTCAAAGTCGCTTTCTGGTTTATCTTTGATTTTGAAACATCACTCTTGGGTTTTTTCTTCTAAACAGTCCTGATTATGTCACTGAATATTTTTTTCCTTAAATAAGCACAAACAGGCTCTCGCTTGTTTTATAAACAAACATCTTCCTCGAATTTATTCTCCAATTCTTTCTGCCCATATAATACAATTTGCATAAAATTTCTTTTCTCCAGAATATGGCAGTTTCTGGGTTTTAATGAGGTATGTGTTGAGAAACATGTGGAACTGTTTTCAAAGAGGAATAAGATAGTTGCAACTGCACTATAATTATTTGACTGTAGAAGAGCAAAAAGAATGAGCAGCAAAATATGCTTTTGGGTAAGGAATCTTCAGGGCAGTCATGATAGAATAAGGCACATTTCTTTCTCCCATGCTTCCTTCTAAATGGTAGGTATCTAGTGGCAAGCTGTTCCCCTGTTTTCTCCCTCGGCAGAGCTCTGTGAAGGACAGGTGTGAAGTAGCCCACTTACAACCCTGCTGAGAAAACCAAAATTGACAGAACTCTTGAATTAGAGCCTACTGCCAGAAAGCTCTTTAAATAATGTCCTCGTTCATATAATCAGCAAAATAACAGCTCTGATGAGAGTTGTCCCCTCCCTTATCAATCAAACAGTGATTCTTGGTAGCTTTGTGAGCAGCCATTTTTCTGGAATTAGGTAATCACTGTTCTTCCAGAAGAAATGATCTGCTAGCCTGAGGTATTCCCTTTTTTGGCAAGTAGGAAGACTAAGTCAAAGCAGACTTTCTTACCAAGTAACCTGATTATCCTAGCCAATTCTTACAGTGTCCAGAGGCCCAGTACTTTAATTTCTGCTGTGAAAAACACAAAGGAAAGCGAAGCAGTGTTAAAGAGTACTTAGGCAAATGACAGACAGAAAAAGCATGTAGTCTATCAGGAAGACAAGCCCAACAAAGGGAGCACTGGAGGGAATAACAGTGGGTATTGCAGAATGAACATTAGTTTGAACTCCTTGGAAAGTCTCTGAGTTAATGGCCAGTCCTGCTACCCATATGGAAAATAGTGGTTGTGGAGTTGCTTGCATTAAAAATGATGGCAAAGACAGATCAATTAGAGGTCTGTGGATAAAAAAATAATTACTTAGGTCAATCTGCTGTGCTTTCTCAAAATGCAATAATTAAATAACAGGCATCTCCAAAAAAAAAAGGCAGCTATTTTAACTGTAGACACAAAATTGTTCCCATAAGTGAATGCTGGCATCAATAGTAAGCTCTCTGCTGCTCATGTAAGACAAGTGTATTTGTGCCACTGAGTTGGAAGGTGACAATGTTTTTAGATGGCGCCCTTGTGATCTCAGTAATTATCACATCCCTTGCCAGGGTAACAAACTAGCAGAGTAAAATACAGTTTGCTGGTAGAGTTGTGAGAATTCAAGTAATTCAACTGCTGCTTGAAGTGTCAGGATGGAGTGAGAAAAAACTGCAAGAGATCCCACTGTGTTTTGTGGAAATGAAGAGCAGGCTCACCATAAAGGGACTATAGCCATTTTATATGAATGTCTCCTGTTGATGTTCTAGTTGCTTTCAAAATTTTAACATAATTTTTTCCTTTTTTTTTTTTTTTTTTGAGTTTCAGTAAATTCTGTGTTTGGGCAGTGCTGTTATGTTTTGGTTTCTTGCCAATCAGAATCTGCTAAGAGTGAGTTCTTCAATTTTGCAGTTTAAAAAATAGCATTTCTCATTCCATGTATGTGTTTTATACAGAAACTGTGAAGCTCCTCAATAATTTCTTTGTCTGCCTATTAACCAGCGTTGCTTTGGCAACCTCTTCTTCATGTGTTCCATTTTTCCACTTAATGGCTCAACAACCATTATCTTTGTGTGTTATCATTATCAGTCCAATTTTGTAAGACACAAAACTAAATTTGTTGGTAATAGTTGCCTTCATGATTTTTTTTTAATTATAAATATAACTGGGTTTGTACATGAGGTGTTTTTAAACACTTTTGAGTTTCAAATAAGAAGTAAAAATTCTGGGTGCAGGGCATTTGCCTCAGGGGACTGGTTTAGGTGTGAAATGCCACTAATAGCCAACACCCAGCCATTTCTGGCCATGCCTCTCAGGGATGTGGGAGCTGTTCTAGTGCCAGAGTTGCCTGATTTCCCTAGAAATCTGGTGTTCTCTCGTTATTAATGTTGAGAGTTACCTAATAAGAAAAACTGCAAAAAGAACTGCCTATGCCATGAAAGGAATTCCATATGGCTTCACATTTCCCACATTAGAAATAATTTTGCTATTCTTCATTCATGCTTTAGAAAGTTGAGAGCTATGTTACCACCTTCTTTTGCAAAAGGGCATCAGAGATAGCACAGAGAATAAACTAAATGAAAAAAATTATTGTTGTCAATCAGTGGCAAACTAGGACAGTTCCAAATGTTTAATTTGAAATCTGTATCTCACACCTGAGGCCAACATGGGAGATTGTATCAGCAGGTGTTTGGAGAGGATGCTGTTTGTCTCCATTTGCAATAGCTTTGTATGAATTTAATTATTAATAAGCCAAGTTCTTCAGTGGCTCATGCCTGCAAATATCAAGAGAGTTCCAAGACCCCAAGTAGTAGTCATTGGAAGATAAATACTCAATTTATCTCAGGGCGATGTAAGCCTAGTGCAACATAAAAATAGCATTTTTCTAAGATGGTGATCCAGGAGGGAGAGCATACTCATGTTTGGTTTGTCCTAATGTAGATTGAAGTCCTACAGGAAAAAAAAAATCACCTTCACTCTCAAGATCCAGGCAGGTTTTGTGACATATGAGGCACCATATGGGATATTGCTGAATCGTGGGACTCAATTTAGCTCTTGCTAAAGCTGTTTTATCTAAGAGATATTTCGAACTGTTTTCATACAGCTTGCAGGAGTTAATAAAATATCATATGAAACAGTCTCTGAATCCATCAAAAGCATTTTGAATCTCTACTGACAGAAAAAAAGGCTGAGAGCTGTTTAATATTTACTGGCCTCCCTTGAGGTGCCAATCAAATCAGCTGTAACAAAGTGACCATGAAATTTTACAGTATTATCAGGAACACTTTAGAACTGCCACTTTTTTTAATGTAAATCAAATGTATATTTCTGGTAAGCTCTCTGTTGGCCCCAGCCAAATGCATATGATACGTGACAATACTAGTAATTTTTCTGCCTGGTACTAGAGTCGTGAAGCTCCAGACTTTCCAGGAAAACTCAAAATATTTTACACAGGTTGTGCTTTCAAAAGCCACGGGTAGGACCAATTTTTAAAGCAAGAATTAGGAGTTGATATGGTCAATGTTAGCTGAAGGTAAATAAGGTGAATTCTTGGTTTTTATATTTTTAAGGAGCCTCTGCAGGTGCTATTCATATACTATTGGTACAGCTTTTTTCTGAGACTGAGTATGTCCTTAGCTGTGCTCTCACTCAACTGAGAAAAAGTCATCCTTAAACCCTACGCAGGCAAGCAGCAATACCAACCAAGTGGTCTCTCACCCTGGAACTGAGAGTTACGAGCTGGTCCTTAAGTGCCTGGATCCAGCTGAGTTAGCATTTGTTGGTTTAGGGTTTTGGAGGACAGTTATCCTGTTTTATTGTCAATAAAGTATCCTTTTCCTTAGTGAAAACATAGTTCATCCTTTCTATATCCTGGCTTAAGGCAGGCATCAGCACAGACGCTGAACCTCAGCTACAGGAAGCCCCCATTTCCCTTTGTTCTTTCTTCTCTTTATTTTAAATGATTTGTTGAGGTTTTCAAAGGCTTCTATAGGCTTATCTGTTAAACACTCATTACCATAATCTTAACAGAGAATGACACAATATGAAAGAAAAACAATCCATCCTTTCTGTAGCAATACAATACTATCACCTCTGTCCCAGGATAAGTCAACCCTTACAGTTTTCCATAGACATTTTGTCTCTACTATTTAGAAGAACTTCAAAGGAAATATCTTAAGGAACCTAAAAGCAGCTGAGCAGAGAGAAATCTGCTGGCAAATGCATATCACCAACATACAAAAAAACCCCCAAATTTGTATCTCTTAATGATGTACAGTTGATATGAGACTAGATTCTCTCTTAGGAATTCTCATTTAGTTAAGGTGAAATTGCCAAAGTGTTTTCTTTAAGCATGCCCTGGGTACTTTCGCTGCTTTTTCCATGCTGCATTCACCTCCTCAGGTGTGGGTTTAAACCAGGATCAGCCCTTATTTTTGAATATTATTAACTGACAGGTCACAAATGACTATTCATTATATTTCAATGAGATAATGATACATGAGGTCTTAGCAAATCATTGAATAAAATCATCATGCTGCGCATGTTAACTTTAGAGTAACACCCTACTCACAGAGGGCAGAAAGGAAAAGAGTCATTAACGAAGGAAAATTTAAAATATTTACTCCTTTTTCTGTCAGAATTAACTTGCCTTGTACAACACACCAGGAGAATCTAAGCTTTTCCTATTCTAGGTTTTCTACTTCTTCACCACACTAAAAAGTACAACTAATCAACAATCTTTTCCTCTTTATAAGTGGCTGCTGCATATTTTCTCCTGCTTCTTATGTTTTTACACTTTTCAAGACTTGAAAATCAGTGGTACCCTTGGGCATGGACCACATTTACTCAAATGTCTTGGGGGAAAAATTATATTGCTTCTGCCAATTATAATTTTTAAAGAGAATGAGTTTACCAAATTTTATTTCACCCTTTTTAACATATACCATCTAAGTTATTTTACTTTTTTTTAAATTCTGCTTCTATTTGCCAGGACACCCAAAAAAGATTTCACTTGCATTTTTCATAAAAAGAGAGACCAGTTTGATGACTGGTATAAACGGAAAATTGAAAGAACAGGCATTTTAATAATTCCTCTATCCTGAAATATAAGGACCAGTCTTGTACTTTTTTCATGGTTATGCTACATTAAGGAAAATCATTGTTCAGTGTACTCTGAACTCTTCCGTTAATTTTAATGGAAATGTGAGTGGAAATATTTTGGAAAACCTTGAACCTGGTGAATATTTTTCTCAACTTTGAAACTGTCCTATACATTCCTAAATGAATCAAATGTAATTATATAGAACATGCTCAAATATGGATTACCATTCTTTCTGTTTGATTTTTGATATTTTAGAAAATAAATCCCTTACACTTCTTTTAAATTGTGTAGATTGGACCAAAATAGCATCAGGTTTATTGCTTTATGTTAAATGTTATATGACTATTTCAACTGAAAATGCGTAATGAAATTTGCAGTAATAGGGTTGTCTTTGTGGTTGAAAAACATTCTGCATTCTGATATATTTTAATGAATATTTTGAAAACCTCAGAGACTAATTTAGATTTTCTCTGACATTTTGTAAGTGCTTCATTAGAGCTATGTTTCCTTCAGCATTGTCAGACATTCTTAAAACTGAGTTAATGAATAAACATTGCAACAGTCATCTAAAATAATTTACATCCTTGTCCCTGTAAACATCTATACATTCAGCAACAACCAGAAGACAAGGCCAATTCAGGGAAGCTGCTCTGGGGAGAGATTAGGGGCAAATAATGATAATTTCAGATATCAGAATTAAGAACAAAATCAGTGAATGTCCACTGCACAACAGTAACAACAACACAAAGACCAGCAGGACCCTCTCAGCAAGTAGGAGTGACAACAGGACACCAAACTCGAGGATTTTTAAGCTGTGATATTCAAGACAGTATTGATGCCTAGAGGTGGCCACCTAAAAACCTAAGGCATCAATATCAACCCTCTATTTTTCCCTATATGGCCCCAATATTTATACTAAAGCAGTGATAAGATCTGAACAATCAAATTTGTACTGCCTGCAGACTCTCTGCTGCAGCTTCCCTTTGGAATAATGGACGCAGAGTGTCTTGTGTAGCACACAAAAAAAGCAAGCAGTTTTCCTCAGCAGCTGCAGAGGTCACTAAGCCTGCTAACATTGTGACTTTGGAAGTACATACTTCTAAATGACAGGAAGCACAAATGGATTGGAAGATCACAGACTGTCAGGCACTGCAGACTGCATAGAATTAGACTGTAAGGCACTCTAGCAGTAGTAGAAAAGCAAATCAAAGATGTATGCAATAAGGAAATACTAGTATGAGTTGCAGAGGACTTTTTTTGGAGGCAGAGACAGAAACAGCAATGTAGAAGAAGGATGGCTCCTAGGCAACTTTATTTCAAGTCTTAAAAAGCAGCTATGGGACATTTTTCTTCACAATACTAGTGCTTCCATCTCTATTTTTGCTTCCTCTTCCATCTTGCTGGGGTTAAGAAAGGCAAAGTTAAAAATTCGAGATAGTGTTGCTTGTTGAAAGTGTGCCTGTTATTGCAATCACGCTTAAGTACATAACACTACTGGTTTTTTATTTGTATTTAGCCAGTATTTTGTATCAAAGTGAAGCATTTTCAGGATCTTCATAGCCGTACCTTGGGTTTAATATTGGGGAGATAGTTCTATGTAATGGCATAAATGACTTCAGGATCAAGGTAGTAGCCTTGCACTTCTTTTTTCCCAATTTTGCTTTGGTTTATCAAATTTTTCTTGAGGTCTACGCACTTTTGTGTTTTGTTGCAGTTTTACATGCAAGAGAAAACACCAAGTCTGTATAGTGAGGGTTCCCTTGGCATTGTCCCACCTAGTTCCTAACACAGCTTCTTTAGGCTGCACACGGGGTCTTGCTGAAAAGACTTAAGCTGCTTTTTCCCAATTTCCAACAGTGGTGAATGATCCCCTGTCATCTTGCTACTCAAGTTCATAGGAAGAGCTAGGACTTCTACTGCTCAGTTGGAGTTTTTCTACACTGTCACTAACTTGTGTAAAAACACATTTTACATTTAAGGTGGAATAGCTATTTAAGATTAACCCTTTTTGCTGATTCTCACAATAGAATAGTAGTGGGTTTTAATCCAGTTCAGAGTCTGAGGTGAGAGCAAAGCTTTTTAAGTTCTAGAATAAGAGTTAACAAGGGTTATGTACTCAGAAGCTGTTCCCTCCTGTGGATGATCTCCTTAGACTCCTTGCCTGATTAACTCTTCAGTGACAGTAGCTACTGCTACTGTTTCTCAGTTTCAAATTGCTTCCAATCCAACTAAAATCCATTGCCATTGCAGGGAGCATTTAAACATTTACTGTCATTTTTTGTCTGTGCAAGTTTTGTGTTTAAAATAAAACTTTTCCAGAACTTCCCATAATGAGGGGCCCAAATTACTAAACGGGCATTTTTTCTTAAGCTCATTTGTTATTTTCTACCGTGGCTACTGTATTATATTCATTCCTCTCAGAGAAGTAAATCCATCCCCATATATGGAATCTGCTTTCAGCAGCTGCAATTTGTTGCTCTTCTGATTGACCTTAATGCTGCATCAGAGAGGTGTGACACTGGTTTCTAAAACCAGCTCAAAGCAAACAGCAGTGCTATTTAAAGTGGTAGGGGTTTCCTAGTTTAAAAGGTTTTTGGCTAGAAATTGAAGAATACCTGTCATGGAAGGTGTTCTGAACAAGATTGTACTTGAACATCTTCGTGGTTTGGGACTGCCCACATTAGATCTGGGAATTTAACATGCAAGTAGCTGTTGTGTCAGGAATGAACCATGATGGACTCCAGGGCACTGGTGGGGTAATGGGATATGAATTTTGTGACCTACGTGAAAAGTGCTGATAGAGAAAAGGATTTTTGATTGCAAAGAGTCAAAATGTTTCGTGATCTTTTGACAGAACACAAAATGTTATATTGTCAACCAAATTAAGTGTTGTATTTAGAAGTTTGTTCTAAATCTTTTGTTCCTTTTTAAAGATCTACTTTAAAATTAAAAATGCTATTTTGAACAAATCTGCATTCAATATGGAAATATTTCTTGTAAAATTCCCTCCTTTGACTGAAATTATTTGCCAAATTTTCAAATACTTTTAGCTTCCTGAAATGATAATGAGTGACAAATTTCCTGCTCAACAAATAAAAGATTTTGCCCATCTCTTTTCTAAATACTTTGAAACTCAGCAGAAAATACAGATAATTGCACTTCCTGCGAGTTCATCTTTATAATTAATTAGGTAGTAAAGATGGGCATGAGTCCCAAACCTGAATTAAGGCAGCCTGGGGTTTTTAGCATATTTCAGTACCATGCCAGAGCTACCTCCAGGCTTTCCAGATTTTTTTTTTCTTTTTTTTTCTTGTTTTTTTTTTTTTTCTTTTTTTTTCTTCTTTTTTTTTTTTTTTTTTGTCCATAATTAAGGGCTAGAAATACTGTCTTGTTTTTCTGTTAACAAACCTGAGATTCTCATGTAATCATGTCACTGGCCATAGGTGCTGGCTTTGAAAACTTTGGTATGTTGTGCTTTCCTCCTGATCTAGCTCTGACAACAGGCAAGATAAGTTATCCAAACAAATATTTTGTGCAACTGTCTGATACAGTTGCATTCTACAAATGAGCAGCCACATGAAATTTGTGTGCAATCGGATCAACTCCTTCCACTGCCCATCCGTATGAGATATGGAAGATTTATGGTGATTGGTTGCTCTACAGAAAGCTGATGTTCCTATCTGAGCATATTCATGCAGAGAAACTGGAAGTGGAAATCAAACTGAAAGGATGGGCCTTGACCAGGGGAAGGTTTATAAAAGTACAGTTCAGAACTCTTCCGGAAGGTGGTTTTGCACTCCCTGGGGTTGGCAGTTGACAGAAGAGAGCACAGGGAACATTTCCTGGGCTTTAGCACTTGGTCAGCCAGCTGCAGCAGCTCAGTTGAGTTTTCCACAACAAAGGGTAACCACATATTTTTGATCTGGCTTTTATTAACACTGTGAAAAAAACAAAAGTTGAGGTTCCCATGAGGAAGTGTCGCAAGTGTGAGTGCTGTGAACCACAGTCAGAACAAAATAGTTCTTGTGTCCATGTAAGGATGGCTGCTCTTAGAAACCTCATATTCAACTTTAGAAAATATAGAGAAATTTCAGTTTATAACTACTGCATGTCACAGCGGTTATACTTAAAAGAAAGTATTTTCAACCCATCCATCCCATAAGCTGGGTGTCCCTTTCACTGTTCCATTTCCAATAAAGGGAGAAGGACTGACCTGATAAAAAAGACCTGTCTTTATTACGGGGACACTCAAAAATATGAACTAATTACTAGGCTGAAAGTCCCAAAGGCACTGGCTAAAAGTACATGTGGATCTAATATGTATCTTAAACCAGGCACACCCATCCAACCACGCCTATGTACATGGGAGTCCTTCTCCTCCTGCATCAATGGGAAACACCAACTCCAGCCTGTGTTTCAGTGGCTGTTCTCCAGGTGAGGGAGAAATGCTGAGGGAAGGGCTCTGACTGTGTCAATTTCAACTCTGTAAGGTGGCAAACTGTAGTTTCCAAACAGCTTTGTAATTTTACTGCTCCAGGTTTTAATGAGAGCTGACAGAAGCCAGAGCCACAGGTGCATTTGGTTCACTCATTCTTTGGGCTGTGCCTGTTACACTGTTAAACCTCTTCCCCTTCCTGCATGCATTTGTGGGGTGAGAGAAATGCTCATGTTGCATCCTGCTGCCTTTCAGAAATGGGAGCGTGAGCTGTTTAGAGAAGTGGAATCAGAGCAGGGGAGGACTGGTTTTAATTTAAAAATGAGGTGTGGATCAAGTCTTAAATTCTAAAGCACAGTCCTGAACCAGTGTATTAAGTGAAAGATAAGTGAGAAAATAGGACAAGCATTTGCTCTGTAAAAGACTGCCATTTTCATGAGATGCACCTAATTGGTTTTAACTCTCTAGCAAGCTGAAGAAAATAGCTGCCTCCAAAACTGATGACATTTCTTCCTTTTCCATGAAGGTATCCAAGGGAATTGTAACCTACAGGCAGTGTTACCATGCGAGCTGTGTTATCTCTGCAGCAGGATGCAATGTTGCTGATAAAGTGAAACTTCCCTAAGACAGTTCTGGTTTGTAAAGAGATTGAAAAAGCGGTCAAGACATGAATAAATACTTGGGTGTATCAGAGCTGGAGTAATGGAAAAGGGAGTTTGGCTGAAGTGTTCTATATGTACAAACAGCATTTCTCTTTTCGCTCACTGAGAAGGAAACTGTAGAACTGAGTAATTACATTAGTGTGCTTGGTATTGTTCATAAAAGGTCCTGAAAAATTAAACATCTCTTAAGAGTTAAATATTCTTCTATTAGACAAATTTATCAGGAGAGTAGTGGAAGTATTTCTTTTCCTCAACAGTACATTAGATTTCATTTATTAAGACACATCTATACTAAAGACCAAGTCTGTTTTTAAGCATTTCAGATGGGCTTTAGTAATGGACTTGCTGACTTTTTCCCAAACCATTTCAGGAGGTCTATCTTTCTCCCAGGAAAAGTTATTACTTCCCTCTAAAATCTGCAGAAATAATGCTGTCAGTACAAAAAACAGGTGGCCCGAACAAGCTTGGATGCATGTAATCAGAGGTTCCCCAAGGCCTCTCATATCTTTGCGCAGTTAATCATCAGGTAGAGTTTGTTAGAAGTCCCTTGCGCATCTGTTGATGCTGATTTTAATTCCCAAGTAAATGGGATCAGAGCTGTATTTAAAAAAAAAGGACATCCCCCCAAAAGTTAAAATCATTACCAATATATTTAGCTACTTTACATGCATCCTTGCTTCATGAATAGGCTCTCTTATCCAATATTACCAGTGCTATTTTGTCCCCAGAGCTGTGCTCTTTTCAGGAGGCTGCTCTGAATTTCTAAAATGCTACTTGGCACATATCGACTTTATTGATGTCTGGCTGATGCCTTCCCATGCAAAGAAATACACCTTGAATGGGGTTTGTTCTGCTCTAGTGTTAAGACAAGCAGGCAGAGCTTAGATGATTCATGATTCATTCTCTTTCTGCATTTGACTGCACTAGTAAACCAACAGTAAAAAATATATATAAATACAAACTGTAACCTAAATTCCCCGGCAAATTATTAATCTCTCCTCTAAGGACATATTTCTGTGTATCCTAAATTCTGGTTGTAAGTAGGTAAATCAGCCTGTCAGCAAGACACAAAACTACTATCCCAAATTTCAACACTGAGTTTGGTACCTTAGAGACAAGACCACCATCTGAGAATTTACAAAAGGTTAGTGAGAAATAAAGGCCCATATTCCACTGAGAAAGGTTACAAGATGGACAGAAACAGCAGGGAAACATTGGTGCAGAATTTTGCTTAGGTGAGAGGCAACAGAGAGCTGATGATTTTAAAGAGAGCTCACAGCTAAGGTACTAAGAGGGGTGAACCTTTCTTGATTTGTGAATTTACCCTCATACAAGGAGCTGAGTATTATAAGACATATTTCCCAGTAGTCTAGATGTGAGAAATATCATCAGGGAAAAAGAGTGGCATATTAGAAGCCAGACTAAATAAACCTGCAATGATTTTATCGCAAAGGATTCCAAGTTAGTCTCCAAAATATCTAAATTGCAGAAGAATCATAAAATAAAATTTAAAACCTGTTCAATGTAAATGCTTCTGATAGCATTCTTAATCACACAGCTGCACCATTTAAAAACAATTCTGTAAGAAACTGGGGTGTTTTTTACATGATTGGAATATTCAAAATTGGTGAGTAGTACAACTAAATCTTTTCTAAATGAGATCCTTATAGATTTACAATGGATGTCTCTCTCAATGGAAGTTGCCATGGTTACAGCACAATTCTTCATGGAGCACACTTTCATCACAAATTGTTACATATTTATATACAAATAGTTTGGGCACATTTTTCCAACTTCTTTTTAAATGAGAGCTACAAGGATAGCCTTGAAGGAAAATTCCATATTTGTGCCTGAGTACAGTGATGGTCCAGCTGCACCCGGAGTCATCAGATACTTCAGACTGGGGTGGGCCTCAAGAGGTCTCTAATCACACCTCCTGTTCAAAGCAGAGTCAGCTCTCAGATAAGACCAGGTTACCTGGGGCTTTATGCAGATGAATTTTGGAAACCTCCAAGGTTGGAAAGAGCCCAGCTTTTCCTGGGCAACAGTCTTGTGTGCAAGAGAGGGCAATGCTCCTTGGAAAACTCTTCCTCCTTCCTTCCTGTGGCTGGGGTAGAAGGCACTTTTGTATAATCTGTCTAAGGAGAAAGACCTCACTGACTTAGTCAGCTTTGCACCCCAGGCCTGCAATGAGCTGCCCTTTTCACATTCCTGCTCACAGTGTGAAGCACAAACAGCTTGCTCTGGTCCCCTTTCCTGGAGTGGTGCTCAAAGGTAATTTCAAAAGCATCCTTGTGTAAAGACAAATGTTTCCTGAGTGCTCAGTTGTCCTGCTGAGGACAAGTTTTTTCTTTGTTACTCTGCTGCATTTTATTGCTCTGGTTGCATCAGAGTGTGCCATAGTTACTGAACAGAGTGGTAGCTCCTGTACAATTTCATGTCACAAAATGCCTGGGGTTCAGAGGTCATCTTGCTTTTCAGTGTGGATACTGGATGATTTGTCACTGTTTGAGGTAAAATTCCACATCTAACACCCATCTATCTAGTTTTATTAAACAGCCTTCATGGTTGTCAGTGTCTGGACAAGTCTTTTTTAATAGGTCCATGTTAAAGTCCTGAGGATTAGTTTGGGTGAAGGCGTCATGCTATAATTTGAGGTTCAAATAGGAAATTTCCCATAATTCTACTTTATGATTCCAAGGAGAAATTGAAAACAAGGTAAAAAAAAAAAAGCAAAAGGTAGGTTATCTTTGTTTAGAAAGTATGAAGCTGACAACTCTTATGTGGTACTTTCATTAACTGATTGCAATACTTTGGGAAGATATTTTGTTTGACTTTTGCTCAGTGAATTCCACCACCAGCAAGCCACAAGGAATGGAGTCACTCAATAAGTTTTCATTATGTCTATCTGCAATGGACTGACTCCAGGTAGCCAGAAAATAGGCTTGTTGGGTTGCTTTTTGAAATATGCAAAGTGTGAGGGGGATCTCTGGTGCTCTAGAGGGTGGAGAGTGGCAGCACTTATTGGAGTGGACGAGTGTTCTTAGAGTAATACAAGATTATTGCATTTACAAATTATCTGATGGCCTGCCAGTTGTTCAGTGCCATCTTGCTGGAAGCAAGCCACTAATCCTCTTCTTCATTCACCCTTCCATGATATCTTAAACTCCTGTGATGGGTTTCTCCATTTGTATAGGCTCAGGCATAGTTGATTGGAATATTACTTCTGATACAACCCTGCAACTCTGAGAAAGAGGAAGGATAATTTTTTTTCACCAGTTTGATAAATTCAAAAATAAACCAGCCTTTTAAATCACTGCCTGTGATTCTCATGTGACTAACTTCACTCAAGGCTTCTTGGCACGGTTTAGGAGACAAGGCAAAATCTTTTTTTTTTCTTTTTCCCTTACTGGTCCCTGATAAGCAACATAAATTAGAAAAACCTGCACGAAGCCTAAACTCTCCTCTGAATCTGAAATAAGCTTTCAACATATGATTATTGATGGTTTAATTGCAAGTACATCTCAAAGGCAAGAAGGAAATTTAAGTTTCCAAACATACTGACATGTAATAGAAATCAGGCTCCAGGGCTGTCTCTTCCTACTACTAAATATCCCTGTTGAAATTTCTGCCTATTTACAACTATGTCTACAACCAAACACCTGAGCACTTAATGCAAATTTTTCTTATGTAACTGTTATGAGGAACCCTGATCTTAATAAAGCCCTTGGAATTCATTTTATCTCCATTTAGTTTGTCTTTTGTTCCTCTTTAGGGTTTTTTAAAATAATTTTTGAAACATTAAAAACTAGGGCTGCTTATCACTTACCCCAACTCCAACAAAACCCTTCACGGTGTGAAACATGCTGTTTTCTACATGTCTGCACAGCATGCACAGCTCTTTCCTCATGTTCATCCAAAAAGAAACATTGACTTTGTTGTTTGTTATGAGGGGTTTTCAAAATACACTCTGGTCAGCTCTGCGAATGATTATTTCAAAATAAACCCCTAAGCTTATTTAATGATCTTTCTGTTGAAACTATTGTTAATTGGCTCTGGTTCCTCTAATTTAATGTCCTTCAGAACCTTCCAGGAGGGTAGAGAGGATTTTACTGGAGTTACTTTCTTTATCATTCAGCAATAGAAAAATCTAATCACTACTAAAAATCTTCTGGGGTTTTATTAAGTTAGGTCTGATTTATGTAATTTGCCATAAAGTTCATTAAAGACTTCATTAATTTTTCACCAATCTGTAACAGTCTTATCACTGCTGTTTTTATTAGCTGAGATAAAATTAACTAGGTTTGACTTCTTAAATTTGGGGGCAAGTCATTTACCTGCCCTATCACCACTTTCATAATAATTACATTTTGCTTTGTCGGATGTGAAATGGTACTCTTCTTATCCATCAGTTCCAGTGATTAGGATCCCATATTTCAGACCAATTGCTTGTACTGACACTTTGATCTCAGCAGTTTATGTTCTCATTAGCTGACTGAATCTTTGGTCTTTCCCTTTTCCAAAAGAATCACTGGGTTTGAGATTTCTAACGCTAAAAAGACATGGAAAATTTCCATCGCCCTGCAGCTCAACCATGAACCCTGAAGGGATTGATGTAAACCTGAATTTTACTTGTATTTGTCCATCTGCTTTTCCTAGACCTCAGTGGTCCTTCCTTGGAACAAGGAAATATGAAAATACTGCAGAGGTATGTTACACATCAGCCACAACCCAGGGTGTTTTGTAAAATAGGATTTTTAACCATTTTCTCGCCTCTGAAAATTTTTCCACTCTGCCTATGGCACCATCATCTGTGCTATACCAACACCCATTTGCACTTGACTTCAAATATCAGCCAGTGATTTCCCTAAAGATTGTCATTCCAGCACTTGTTCGAATGCTGGAGCCATTAATGGCCTGGCAGATCAGCTGGACCATTCTGTTTTATGGACCAATGCCCACCAAATTGACCAAATCTAGTAGGTAATGATCTTTTTCATTCAATAATTTAAAAATTGCTACAAGAAAAGTATGATAAAAGTATTTTCAAATGAAAAATGAAGCCAGTACCCACTCTCTTTTTCCTCCAGAACTAGCACTCGATAGTAATTTTCTCTAAAATGTATCAATACTAATTGGAGAAGAAACATGATCTTGCAAGAGAAACCCTATTTTCTTCAGAATTACTGTTACATATTTTAGATTCTCTTCCTTGGCCGCTTTCCCTTTGCACTTACATTTGATAAAGCAGCTGTGTAAAAGGTATCAGTGGTATTTGTAGGACAACCCTGAGCCTTCTGCCACCACATTATTTGGAGTCCTTTGTGCCAAAGGAATGTTTCAATGCACAGAGCAGAGCAATGCACTTGGTAGGCACAGGGATTGTTTGAGACATTCAAGTGGACTCTGTCACAGACACAGTGACCTGAAAAATATGTGTGTTGTCTCCAATACCTCCTGTTCAGTGGTTTTAAAGCCTACCTTTGTGAGGATTTTGATCAACTCTCCATTTGAAGGACTTCTGGGATGCCCAGGTGACTCTGGTTCACACAGTGGTTTTAAAACTGTGTCACTTGTATGTTTTTACTAAAGAGAAGGCATGCAGAGAGGCTAAGAAGGAGCCTTTGCACACATTTTAAACTCTGCTTTGAAGCAGGAATGTGTTCTGACATTCAACTGAGTTTATTCAGAGATATATCCCTTACAATTTATTTAGTAGTAAAAGAGTGAAAGCATCTCAGTTACCCATACTTCTGACTTTTCCATCTCAAAAGCTGAGAAACTGTGAATATAGTTTATTTGTAACTCTCATGATTGTTACAAATAGTGCTCTCCTTCTGCACAACATTTTTGATCGGAAGACTTGGGAAAATGTGTGTCAGAATGGGAAGGAGAATCTCTATCCTTCGAATCACAATCTCTGGAGATCCTATGCTCCAAAATGCAAACTCTTCTAGTAGCTACTCATAATTCCCCACAAATTAAAATTAAATTAGACTTCATTTAATATCTAAATTAAAATATCTTGTTCTATTTAGGGTTCGTGGTTAACCTTTTTAAAGCTACTGTTCCAATTTTCAGTTTTTCTCCAAATTAGCAATATTTCCTCCTCAGATTTCTCCGAAGAGGAAAGCCCTGTATCTGCACCAAGCAACATTAACTCCAATGGGAACAGGAGCTTGCTCACACAGAATTCACAGGTGTGATGACAAAGATTTAACCTTCTGACAGTGTTCATGTCGGATGAATTAACCTGCCTGCAAGGAAATTGCAGAACTAGGATTTCTTACTGTATAATTGAAAGTTTGAGTTCATAAAGATGAAAAGAAAACAAACAGAAAGAAAACTAAACAAAATACTTCTCTCTTCTTCTGTTTTCTTGGAAGTGGGATTTTCTTTTCTGTTGTTTCATGACTTCTTTAACTCAAGGGTAAAACAATAACATTATAGAGATAAATTTTTAATGTCAGAGACTGAAAGAATCTGTCACTCTGCAATGAAAAATAAGCAATTTTAGCTTTGCAATGAAAAGGTAATTAAATCTTCTCAGTAAAATACAGTTTTAGGAATACTTTTTTGCAATGCCCTTGGAACCTGATTGGAGTTCGAGGGCTGAGCACCTCAAAATCAGGATTTAACATCTTTTTAATGGCCAGCATCTTTTGCAATAGGGAATCTTGAAAGCCTGAGAAGCTGGAGAGAGCTGCTTGTGCTTTTGTCAGTTTGCAAAGACATTCCCAAAGCTCAGGACAGACATGAAAGTCATGGGAGAGGAAACATCCCCACTGATTGAGCAGTGTTGCTCTCTGTGCTCCTTCTGATTTACTGCAGCTCTGCATCGGTTCAGCCACTGTGCAGCTGCAGTTGATCTTTTCTGATGGCCATAACAGGGCCTGTTGCTGACCAGATGTAGATGAGGCTTTTTTAAAGCATCCAGTCCTTTCTGATGTACTCGACTGCATGCCTGTGACTCCTGCTGCTGCTTTTCCAAATGCCTCTCAAGCTCTAAGGTAGTTGAAACCTACTGTTTTGCACCCAGATTGTTCTGTCACTGGGTTCCTGCCATCCAGACCAGGAAGATTTGTTGCTCTTTGCTACCCCCAACTACCCCATCAGTGCTATCTTAATCCACTTCTTCCATCTGTTACTTCTGTACTTGAAAAGCCCTCTCCCCACCCTCTGCCTTCAAAGAGACGCTCCTCACTATCACTGCTGTTGAAAATAGAGGCATGCACAGGCTCAACCTGCACTTGTCAGCAAACTCCAGCTTGGTTATCTTGCTTCTTATTTTCCTTTTCCTCAAGTGGGTATTATGCAGGTGGAGATTTGAGAGTGACCTGAGCAAGTCTCTGTTGGAGACTTTTCTATGTCCTGCATTAATCTCTTATTCCAGCCTTACACCTGTCTTCCACACAGAATGACAATCCACAAAATTGCTTGCTCATTTCAGTCAGGCACACCCACATACGATCAAGAAGTCCTTTAGGGAATATCAAACATGTACAGATTATTTTGAAACAAGATATATATAAAGTGTGGTGTCTCGTTGGAGCAGCTGTATGTTTGTTATTCACTCTGGCTGCTGGCTTAACAGTACAGGTTCTTTTTCCAATGAACAGTTCACTTCATGCTCATGAAACTTTTGCTTGGCATTCTTATGAAAATTTTTAAGTGTCTTCTACCAGCAGTACACCTCTTACATGTTATTGCCCCTACGATCAGTTCTCATTTTGGCAAATATCTTGCCCAGGGCAACCATTCACTCTGTAATTCAGATAAGAACAGCAAGGGAACACAGATCTGTCCTGTGTACGTGTAGGTTTTTCTCAGTGCTTTCTATATTGCCTACATTCTGAATGTGTTTTGTGCTGGGTTGTAAGAGCAGAATAGCACAGGGCTTCCTGTGGTGTGAATTTTGTAAGAGTTAGCTACTCCCTGGTGAATGTCAATGGATGACAATACTACATCTATTCCATTAAGCAAAGGTGTTCTATGCTGGCTTTTCACTTTCCATTACAATTCCGTCTCGCTCAACTACAGTCAATTCTCATTGTCTATTCACAGTAGTTGTCTCTAACGAGTCTTACTAGACCATCCTTCATTGGAGAACCTTAGAAGTTTGTTACACTATACAGCACCCAAGAGAGACAATCAAAAAATAGATTCTCACAGGAATCTCCTCAACCATCAAGGAGAAATATCTTCTCTGAGAGTTGCCATATACAAAACAAGGCACAGCAGTATGTGTAATGCTTTTCCAACAATATGAAAAGGAAAAATTATATGGTATCGAAGCTGTAACTCTTAAACTCATTTTTTCCAGATGAATCCTTGAGAATTTTTATGCATTCCTTTAAAGGCATTAAATTACATCATGTTGTCACCAGACTCATTTTTAATATAGAAACAAAATATTTGAGAATTAAAATCAATAAAAAATTGGTGAAGCCACCATTTGAATTTAATCTCAACAGAGTGCATCATACATTCCTTGTCTGACCCACAGAGGTGGTTGTTTTATTACTGTTTGTCTCCTATGCACTTCTGTTATTGCATGCACATTTTGTATATTTGGACCCATTTTTAGCCGTGAAAACACACAATTTCATTTAATGTGTAGGCAGAAAAGAAGCTTACATTTTTTGCCAGATCTATCTAGAAGCAGCATCACTAACATCTTTTTTTAAATAAGGTGAAAGATAGAGGAAGCCTTCAGGCCAGGAGTGGAGGTGATTTTGTATTCAATGTCACTTTTAATTAAAACAATTGTAACTCATAATTGAAATACCTGTAACTTTTCACTAATCTTGGATTGGTCATTAATTCTCTTGGATTTTGATTCACCCTCCCTATTTATTTTATATATATATATATATAGATATAGATATAGATATACATATTCATTGCTTATAATTCAGAAATAAATACTTAGCCCAGAATTCTTAGTTATTAAAATGAACATTTTGTTAATGTTTTCTTACTCATTATTTCAGTCCATAATATAAAAATACAGTTAAAATATTAGAACCTGCATTTTAAAATAGTTATATGGTTTGAATTTTTTTCAGTGGGTGATTTTTAATCTTTATGTAAGGTGTTAAATCTAGGAGGAAGTTAGAAGGTTTTGTTGCTCTGACTTAGTGTCTGGAGAGGCAGAGTTAGTATCTCCCACTGCCAGCTCAATGCATCCCTTTCCACTGTGAGTGGCAGAGACAAAATGCTTCAATTTCTGTACTATCTTTAGACAGCAATCAGATAAGGGCTCTGATAGAGATGGGCTGCTCCCCAATACCTGGTCAGTCAGTAAAACCCTCAGGCTCTAATGGCTTCAAGTTACTAATTTATGATAGGGATACTGAGGGAAGGCAATTGAGTGAGATCAGAGGTGGGAAAAACATTTTGCGACATTTTGGAGGACAAACAGGATGTGGAGGCCTGATCTTTGTTTGGAAGGAACAGCAAAACTTATAGATGTGATAATAACAGAGGAGTTGCCAACTGGCCTTAAGGAAGTCTGATGAGCTGGCAAAGCACTTGGACTACAGAGTAGGAGATAACTGGGAGTAGGGCATAAATGGGAATTAAGTCCTTTTTTTCTGAGATCATTCAGAATCTGGGTTGTGTTTCTTCTCCCACCTTTCCACTGCCTTCTGTATGTAGAGTGGAAAAGATTATTTGAATTTCCTGTAAGAATTACAAATTCTACCTTCAGTCTGCAAGGAGTGACTTTTATAAGGCATTTTTGGCATTGGTGAGAATGTGCTGCATTTTGGGTTGTTTTGGGTTGTTTTTAATTTTAATTGAACAGAAACAGCATATCAACATTTTTCAGGCTAGCATTCTGCAAAATGTTGAGGTGACTATTTTAACTGTTGTTTTTTTTTTTTTTTTTTGCAGGACTGTCATTTAAATATGGGGTAAAAACACGATACAGTCATTTAAATGCATTTTGTGCCAGATATTTTAATCCCTAAAGCATTATCTGTTGAACAGCGAGTAAAAGAGTATCTGAGATTTCTGAAGGTGTTACAGAAATAAAATCCTTAAGAAAATATAAAACTAAGATACATTTTGTAATTCTGATTCACTTATATTTTGAAATTTGGTGCTGTGATCCCTAAGTGGATCCTTTACGTTTCCTGAGTAAACCAATGATAAATTCTATGGACAGAACTCAAGACTACAAGATTCTTTTTAAGCTAATGAAGTGATGCAACTCGCAAATATTTTGGGAAGTATGTTGCATATAGACATATATCTAAGTTTACACAGGTCCTTTAGTCCTGAAATATTTATGTCACGAAGAAACTTGTCTGACTATAAATGTCATCAAAATCTGGCACATTCAAATTACAGCTTTTCAACTGAGTGTTATTTCTGTAAGGAACTACATCAAAACTCAGGTCTAAACACATCTAATCTTAGTTTAGACCCAGATCTAAATTTTACACTCCTATTCATAGTGTATTCTATCCTTAGTGGATCAATCTCAAATCTGCAAGAAAAATGGATGATATTTTAAAGTAAATATTAATCACATATAGCACCCAGTGCTGTTGATTTTGAGAGCCTGTCTTTGAATTAAAAACTGCAATATTGAAATCCTCTTCTGTGATCAAATTGCTTCTCTGAGTTGTATTTAAATAATCAATCTGCTTTCCATTTTTTGAGTTATAAATCACGGCTTTCAAAAGTAATATTTCCTCAAAAATTATGTAAATCCTTGTACAGTAAATCCAAATCAACTGGGATTTGGCTAGATTTGCTTTTCAAATATCTCTTCTTTGTTCTTTGCAGCTAAAATGAGAAATATTTATATTTTCTAGTCTGCCAGAAAAATCTGGATTTTGTGTCCTGTAAGAGGGAACCTGTTTCCAACACACGAACCTCTCCCTGACCATGCAAACAGGAAGAGGTGCAGCGCTCAGGTCAAGTTACCAGTTCAGGTCGAGGCAGTGGGAACTGGAATGTCAGTAGCTGCAAACTCATGTGCTCCATCCCCATATCCAGCCTGCCTCCCCTGCCAACCTGGCTTCTCTGTCCCTGCTCCTCTCCCAAGTTCTTGACCAGTTCTGTGCTCCTGCAAGACGTTGAGATTGGACAACTTCTGCTTCCCTCCACGTTTTCCTTTGTTCCTTGTCTCTTGCCTTGTTGTACCCCTGGACATTGCCCATTAACACTGAAGTGCAGTCACGTTATTTATTTAGAGATGAGGTGGCAGTGCAGGTTGCTGCCCATCAGCACTGGGGCAACTGTGCAAGACTTGCTCACAGGAAGAAGAACCAAGCTTCTCCAGCCCTTTGCTGAAGGTCAAACAAGCAGTTATCCTGGAAAAGTTCATGGGTCAGTTCTGAATTTCACGACGACACAAAAGTGTGTGCACAGAAGTGCAGCTCAGGATTGGAAATACAGCTCCTTGACATTCTGTTGTTGTAAAGCACTGTGGAATTCTGCCAGAAAGCTATGAAAAGAAATAGTAAGTTTCTCTTTTAAAGCAGACTATGAAAAGTAGAGAAGATTATTCCAGCTATACAGCAGAGCCTGGATTTAAATTAAACAGTGACAAGCTGCATATATTTCTTAAACTCATTACAAATATTTAACAACATTTGTGCTCTGGTTGGATAAATCATGGAAAGCAATGCTTTGTCACAAAGGTATGCCATGATTAACATTGAATAACTGCTTTACTAAGCACCTCTTGCTACTCCTGATAACAGAAGTAGCTGCTTACTATCCATTATACAATTATCAGGCTCTAGTCCTTTTATAGACTATAATCTAGCTTTAGGCCCTTCCCCATTCATAGCTATGCCTTTAATGGAGTTTACTTAGGAAGTGAATTATGCAGTTGTCAGTAACAAAACAGACAGGCTCATTTTTCTACTTCTCAAACAGCTAGCCATGCAAACAGACATAATATCTGGCAGGATCTTGCTATTTGTCTGTCAGCTCCACATCTTATCTTCATTGTTTGTCTAAAATACCTTCTCTCTCTAAAATAATTTTCAGGTTCCTGTGGCTTCCTGAAAGCTGGGAGAGTCTGTAAAAATGCTGTCAATGTGGTTGGTGCCCAACCACACAAACTGATCTGGTTGTTGTATTAGTCTAAATTTTTTTTTTAAAAAGGAAATTTATTACCTAAAGCAATTTATCCAGAGCAGCTGTTCTGTCTCAGTTCCATCCAGAGAAGTGGTGTAAACAAACCAGAGGAAGACAAGTACTCCTCCCTTTGAAGCCAATGTTGAACCTGAAAATGGAGATGGAAAACATGATTTTGCCACAGACTCAGGCTGAAGTAATGCAGAGCCAAAAGGCAGTTCCTGGTCTCAAGGAACTTTCAAAATAGATAGTAAGAGGGAACTTTTGTTATTGTGCAAAGAGGAGAACTGGGCAAACTCAACCTACAGTCCAATACAGGCTAGCAGAGATTGCTGTGTCTGCTCTGGATGGACAGAGAGCTGCAGCACAGGGGGGCATGTTCAAAAAGGGGCCATTACAAGAAACTGGGGGGCTACTTAAAAAAAAAAGAAAATCAGACATGGCATAAGTCACCTTTCAGAGGCAGATACCCCAGTGCATCATCAATGGCACCGTCCAAAACTAAGGATGATTCACAGTGAAGGAAGCTTTTAACAATGCAGAAGGTGACAGGCATGATGTGACACACAGAATGAGAGGAAGTAGAGGTGAATCAAGGCTGAACAAGGCTGCACTCCTACAGATGTGTTTGTAGCTGTGAAAGACGTTGCTCTTCTTCAGAGTGGAAAGGTCTTTTAATTTCCCAGTAGTATCGTTTCAGCTTGGTACTGCCCAGGTTAAATCACTTGTGTGCTTCAGATGAAAGTTTACAAATAAAGCCCAATGAAAGCAGGAGCAGGCACACATTTTTTAGAAAATACATATATAATAGACAGGAAACCAGTCTCTGATGTTTTCAAATCCTTAAATGCTCTCTGTTGCTACCTAGTATTGCAGTAAAGCTGAGGGGAAGGATGAGGAGTGCTGTAAGTGGCTGTATATCGCTGGTGCTGAGATGGTAACGTTGTGCCTGAATGGGGGAGCAGCCAAGGTTTCAGTACCAGCACACAGAGCAGTTCATGCATTGAGACTAAATGAAGTGTTTGACCCTCATGCTCATGAAAGAGGAAAACTTCCTGCCAGTGAAAACTTACTTATTGCACTACAGGCCCAAGTTCTGCTTTGCTCAGCAAAAAATCATGTTTCAGTCTGCATCAGCTTCCAGCAGGTGTTTATATTTATTACTTGTATGTTTTGCAAAAATATAAAGACAATATGAATTTTGATACTTACTTTCCTGAATGGCACCGTAATGCCATTAAATAAACCTGTTTTCACCACTGCTTTATCTTCTCTGAAATTAGTTTCACAGTTTTTCATAACTGAGTTAAAAAGCATTTCCACAGAGATACAGTATAGCTAACAAAAAACCTTCATTTCTTATTATCTCCTGATTTTTTTGCAAGTGTGACTGGCACTCTTCACACTTGCCAGAATAATAATAACCTTTGTTTTTCAGGACACTTCTAGTCCAAAATGAGAAATCTGAAAAGTTTTAGAAACATTTTCTTTTCTTACAAACTTTTAGAAACAACATATTAAAAAGAACTGCTATTTTCTTATAGTGTGGGTCTTTCTGAGTGCCCATGGCAGTTTATCTGGCTAACCATGAATGGTAATTAATCACACCAATATATTCATCACAATGTCACCTGCTTTCCCTTTTCATTCCAAGCAGCTTTCCTGAGCACAGTAAATTTACATGTACAAAAATCCCAGAAATTTCGAAACATAATAGTTCCAGACACTGATTTTTTCCAAATCTACTTATTCATTTGACTGTAAATAATAATATTAGTAATAGATATAGTGCTCTTGCCATTGAAGTATATTATTTCCTAAATAAAGGTCAGTGTATCTGAAATTTTTTTTCAGAATCAGTACATGAAGTGCTGCTTTAATGAGTCAGAGAGCAGTGAAATATTGTGGTTCATTTTACTCAAACAGTGCCTCAGCTCATGATTAGCATACATTTGGTTTAGACAGCTAAATGAGGTTGCCTCAATATGGCTAAAAACAGAATGCAGTCACATACAAAACTACAAAAAAGTAAAAGTTTGTTACCTAGGGTATTCTTTGTTTTTGTTTCATGTTGCTGAACTATGCAGGCATCCAAGAGCACTCAAGTGTGATCATTGAGTAGTATTGAATATCAGTAACTTGGGAGAAACAGAGAGAAATATGACCTTCAGAGATGCAGAAAATTTGCATAAATCAATAGTTTATTCAAGATTTTTTTTTTGTGCTACAGAACACCAGCAAGCTGCAGATCTAGATATGTTTTTATTATGTAGTGATCAACATTAAAAATTCCATTATCAGAGCTAATAGCTTTGTGGTGGCTAAGGCATGATCAGAATATGCTGTCTTTATTGTCTGTATTAATGTCATCTTTCCATTTGCTGATAATACTAAAACCTTCTTTTGCTATGAGATTAGGCAGATTTGACTTGGAAGATATACACACACACTGAGACATATGACATTGTTGAAGGTGCTTTTTACTCCTCAAGTTTAAAATGTGTTTTTCCCGAGTAAATTGCCTATGGTATATACATTTTTGTTTAAAGCATGTCACTGCTTTTCTTCTCAGAGGCAAAATTCTTGGCTTTTTATTTTAATTTCCTTTTGGATAAAACTTTAATCTAGGCCTCCTAGAGGCACAAGAAGCTCTGAAGTGGGATTACTGGTGAAAATTCTTCTGGAATGACCTTCTTTCCAGAATAAAATTAAAGTTTGAGGATTTTATATAAAAGAAGAGGCACCCTGCTGCTGCATATCTTCCTTTTGCTGATTTGCACAAGCATATAAAAGTAATATTCCTTTAACTTTGTTTTCTATGTATATAGGCTTTCAAGACACACAAAAAGTCAACATCATTTTAAACTCAGTTTTTCAGTGAGAAAAGTACTGCATCATTTTTATTTTGATTTTGATGTGTCTTGTATCCAACACTATTCACCAGCAGCTGAACCACAGACTTTCATAAGCCAGAGGAAAAAACAAATAGCTCAAATCTTTCATCTTTGAGCAGAAATCACTGGGAAATCCAGCTGTTCCCCCAAGCCCTTCACAAAGGAGGTCCAGAGAGGTTCAGTCCTTTTCCTTTCTCTAACTCACCTGCGTGGAGCTGGTTTTGGAAATGATGCTCTGTAAATGTCAGCAGTGCAAGAGCAACAAAGCACAAGGAAAGAATATCACTGTAAAATGCCACTGGCAAACTGAAATTTATTAGAACCCCATTGAAGAATATGACTGAATGTGAAAAGGAAAAGAGAGCTGGTGGTAGAAAATTAACATAAACACAGTTAAATCACTACACCAGAGGCAGTGGCCTCTGTTCACATAAGAAATATGTTCTCTGGAGATTTTTGCTGCATCTTATTATCTTCAGTGGTGGCTGCTAAAATGTCACCTTCTGTCTGCAGAGCACCAGAAAACTGTCCTTTCTTATCAGACTCTAATTTGGCAACAGCAATGCACACACACGACTTCTAGGCTTGATTATTGCAATCCATTACAGCCAAGAATGAAGCCATTTGCCTTGAGACAGCTCCAGTTGTATCAACCCTCTGGCTCAGCAGCCAGAGCTGCCAGTTCCCTGCCATCAACTTTGCCCCTATTCCCTTCCCTGGATCCCTGCAGTATCCACAATCCAATTCCAGGCTCTCATTTTCCCAGTGGGAGTGGGCTGCCTAATCAGAGCCATCCCTGAAGCTGGCACTGACTGGAGCCTGTGCTGGCAGCAGCTGCTGGGCATTGGGTGAGGATTCTCTCCTGGAGAATGAGCTGACCACTCCCTCACAGATGGGCTCTCTCCACCAGTTTTCCAAGCCAGCTCCTGGATTCTTTGTCTACTCAAACCGCCCACTGAAATGAGGGTGATTTGCATGCACTCAGGATGATCAGATTCCCAATCTCTTTCTTCTGGAGAATAATATTTAGTTAATTAAGGTGCTGAAATAAAATTGAGGCCTTTATAGTTATTACCTAAATTATTATTTTATATCAATATTTTTATCTGAAAATAGTGTCTTCTAGTATTTGGGCTCTTAAAAGACTGTGAAAGTGTAGCTTGCTGCTGTTACTATACGAACATAGATGCTGTGATCAGAGACTCATGAAATTGAACTTGCTGAGGATGGACCAAAAGTCTCTGATAATAGCTAAAGGCAGATGTCTAGGCAAGAACATTGAAACCAGGTAGGAATACAGGGACAATTTCTGTGATATCCTTTCCCAGTTTGCTATAGTTTTTTCCTTAGGAACCTCCTGAAGGGATTGCCCCTACTTTTGCACTTAGCAGGCTTTTCTTATACATAATTGTTTTAGTAAATGGTTATGAACAAATAGCCATTCTCCTTGCCAAACAAACACAGGAGGAGAATAGGTGTAAGCATGGGACTACATTAGTATTGTAAAAATAAAACTGAACAGTCGCCTGGTCTGCAGCAAGCCAAACAGAGATTTGTTTTCTTCATGCTATAGTCTCATATGGTTAGCTTTCTTAAGGAGTGGAAACTCTCTGACAATTCTCAAATTCTTTCCTAGGAAGGGACAGCAGCAAATATATTGATCCCAGTTACACACACGGTTCGGCCAGGCTGAAACCAGAGCAAGAGTCAGGTAAACAGCGGGTACAGACCCTCCAAACCCCAATTTGTTAGCAACTAAGGAAGAATTTCCATCAGAGTTCTATTACTGGTCATTACATTACCCATACACAAATATTGTCTCTCAATGTATTGCTTAAAGCAGGAACGCAGCACAGCTGTACTGGATCGTGCCAAAGGTGATTTCTTTTCCATCTCTGACGCCAAGGGAAGAATGTAGGAATAGGCAGAGTTTATGGATACGTACAACTACTATTTCCCAGCCTGCGGTCATTTGCACTCCTGGGGCATTTTGAGATTAGCTCTGTTTTGGCAAATATTTCCCACTTTTAGAGTTCTCTATTTTGAGATACAGGCACTCGAAGGGTACTTAATTCCATTTGCCTTTCTCTCGCTGAGCACCAAGTTGTCTTTTTCACACAACTGTCACAACACCAAGATTCCTGAGTCATAGTGTTCAGCCTGGAACTCATCATTCCATGCATGATTGCTGCGCATCAGATGCACATCAGATGCATCGTTTATTTAATTAATTTCCATTTGATTTCACCTGCCATTTTATTTGCCCAGTCACTCCAGTTTTTGCAATTAAGTTTTGCAATTAAGTAAGTTTTTGCAATTCTGGCTGTGGATTCGCAAATTATGCATCTCAGGACAGATAGGAAGTATTGTACGGATACAGAAAATGGGGGGGAAATCCATAGGAGAAGTGCAAATATAATTAAAACAAAGAGTATTTCATTTCATGCAGTAAATGGGGACAGTGCAAGAGCACCAAAAAAATTCAACCGATTCTGACTGATTTATTAATAAACAGAGAAGACAGTTTATGCAGAGTTTATGCAGCATTACAAGAGGAGTACCTGTAAATCACTGTTTGGTTCAGCTTTTTTTTAAGCAGCAGCACAAATAGTTAAGAATCTGGTGAGAAAAAACATATTCTGAACATATCACTATA
This sequence comes from Corvus moneduloides, assembly GCF_009650955.1. Taxonomy (NCBI): domain Eukaryota; kingdom Metazoa; phylum Chordata; class Aves; order Passeriformes; family Corvidae; genus Corvus; species Corvus moneduloides. The sequence goes on from NC_045482.1 coordinate 10,207,066, forward strand.
GGAAGAAACACTGGAAATCTGTTGAATATCCTGTCCCATTTTACCCACTCCACAGCTACTGAGCTTTAGATTGTTCCTCTCCAAACCTTTGGAGATTCTTCTGTTTCTTATTTTTATACTAGTTGTAGAAGAAATAAGTTTTAATATTTTAAACTCAACCTTTTAATATTGTAAACAATTGAAGAAAACAAGCAAAGGGCATACAATGGGATCTCTTTTAAAGAGATTACTGAATTTTTACAGGAAGTAAGTACCCTGTAAATAACTCCTTGGAATTGTAGCCATTAAAGGCAACTGCCTATCACAAAGCTTGGACAAACACAGTTCTAGGAATATTGCTTACTTACTGTGCAATTGGCATCTCTTGGAGCAAAGATTTTGAATCAGTAATCAAGTAGAAATATTACTGTGACCCCAAACTCCTCAGCTACTTAAATGTAAGTACAGATGCTCAAGTGAAACATGAGTTATCTCTCTTCTTCAGTTGGACAGGAATTATCACACATAAGTAAGTTAAAAGTCTCTTTGCTGTTTGGCCCAATTTTAGGAATTGCTGGGCCAGATCTCGTGCAGCATCCTGGCAAAGTCTTGTACAGTTTATTCCCAAACAATCCTATATTGAGGCAATAATAACACAAGGCTAGGCTATGCTTCAGCTTAAAGGATAAGACTGCAGCTGTGGAAAAACAGCTGTTTCATCAATGTCTTCCTCAGTGGCTGACACCGAAAAGAAAAGGATGTGGGATGCTGAATGTGGAGACAACAGTCATTTGAAAATAAAGCTGAAAAGTATCAAGTGTCACTTCAAGCCACTAGAGAAAATCAAAGTGTATTTTAAAACACGCAGACTTACCTGGGTGGCTGGATTTCCTGCTGAATGCTCTGTATAGATGCTTGGCCACAAAATTTCCTGGTTCATCATAATACCTGGGGTAATTCATTAGGTTTGCCACCCATGTTGTTAATCTGAAAGCAGTGTTCCTTTAAATCCATAAAAGAAATCAATATCCAGAAGGCTTTTCAAGGCTAGAATATGATGCAGTTGCAAAGCAAACAGAGAAGCTGCAGCATGAATGACAGCTTTACTAAAACATTAGGCTTCACCTAAGGCCAAAATCATGTGTAAGTGGAATAAAATTGCCACTAATGATCTTGGTCATTAATGTTTAATTATGCATTTCATTATGTAAAGTTATTATTGTAAAGGATTTCATTAGGAACAATTAGAGTGCCTCTCTTCTAATTTATATGCACCTGTTCTTAATTACCATGGTATTGAAATCAATACTGAAAAATGCTTAGGTACTTTACATTCGACATAATGTGCTGTATATAACTAGGATTACAACACCTTCCATGTTATTAGCTGACAGTCAAGTTAACTTAACATCTGCTAAAATATGTTCCCTTTGTTCTAAAATGAGGTCAAATCATACTGCCTGTAAAATCCGAGTTCCTTAGCAAAGGCAGAAGTTATCAGAATGTGTATGTAACTGATGTTTGTAAGCCATTTTAAAATAATATTTTGTGGTTTCTGTTGTTTTTAACATCTTCATTCTAGAGTCTCTGTCACTATTATATACCACTGCTATATATAGTATGCATAATATAACTGCTAAAGCAGCTTTCTTAGCATGCATTACCATAAGATATCCTGACAGAAAGAGTTGCTAGGGATAATAACTACGTGCCAACAGGAGGATAGCAAACCCCAGATGTTTCATGTGAGACAGCACACTAGAAGCCCATCATCAATTCACTTCTCACACATATCAGTTCAGCTTCCAAACCACTTCTTATTCTTGTAATTTTTCATACATATCTAGACATTCTATACAGAAAGTCCAGTTTCTAAAATAATTAAATGTGTAATGGTGTTTTCTCACGCAATTAATGAAAATGTTTCTTGATATGTGTCAGTGATTATATTTAACAAGCAATTCTTCAACAAGTAAACAATCCTTCAGCAAAGTATCAGTGGGGTTTTAGAGCTCAGCCCTAAAATTGCTCAGACACAGCAACAAACACAGGAGTAGAAGGAGAACCCTCCCAGTTTCTTTCCTTTGGCATTTTGGTTTTGAAACCCTACAGCCCACTGAGATTTCAAACACGTTGTTATTTAAAGCCATTAAAGCTAAAAATGGTTTGTGGTAAATGGAACCCCAAGCACGCTGGACACCTGTAGGAAGCGTGGCGTGGCTTTTTAGATTGTATCTGGTTCCTCAACTGCCTGGCATGCTCCAGGCAAAATGTGGCCTGAGGTGTCCTCCCAGGTACCAGACTTTTGTTTAATCTTAGGTGTAACTGAGTCAGATCAGCCCCATTGCCTTTATTTTCCTCTCTCCCGTGGCCATCCTCCCACTTATTCAAGCTTCAGCAGCATCAGAGCAAGAGCTCTAAGTGATGAATGCTCTTTAAACCACCTAAATCAGATCAGATCCATGTGGTCACTTGTGTTCTAAGCCAAAGCATTTTGACATATGCTCTCTTGCACCTGCCCCATAATTCACAGTATGCTGTTCCCCTCTAAAAGGAAAAACAGGGAACGTGAAGAAATATAGCACCAATGTGGTTGCAGGGAATAGTCTACATGGCCTTTGCAGCACTTAACAGGAAACTGACCCATGATACAGTAATACACAGAAATAACAGAATCAATTTATTTTTCATAGAAACACAAAAGTTTATTACCAGTTATGGCAGCTATGGCATGTCTATAATAACTCATAACATTTTTCTTACATGAGAATGGAGTTCTCCAGCACATTCTCTTACCCAAAGATTTTCTTCCATGCCCTCAACATTTGCTGGCATTTCAAGACGAAGCCAAAAATTTTGCCTGTGAGATTCGCAGGGTGATAGAGGGTGAAACTGTCTTCACAGGATGAGTTTAGCAGGAGGAAACTTCAAAGAAAAACTGACTGATGTGGCAAATATATGAAAAGCACAAGAACAAAGCAATACTCTCAATTGTGGGGAAGTTAGGATTTGGATCTCAATACTTCAGACTTAACTAAACACTAACAAACCAAATTAGCACAGGCAAACATCATCTAAGGCTTGCTTCTAGTGCAAATTAAAGGCTATTCTTTAGGGGTTTTTTCTGAAGTATGACTTATAGATGCTCCATTTGCAAGCCATATCTTAATTGCATTGCTCTGATGTTCTGGCTTTATTGCATATTTTTAAACATGAAGCTGACAACCCAATGGCATTCCTCTAAAATGTTTATTTGAATTATTGTTTTGCATCCATTTCCTTAATTATTTTATTTAAAATAGACATTCAAATGAACAGTCCTGAAAGATCACTTTGTTCAGAAGGATGATATCAACACTGCAGAAATATCTGCAATATAATTACATTGTCAATGTATTTTAAGTTTTTCAGGTAATTGCAGTTTATCTTCACAGAAAAATACTCTAGATAAAAATAATTGTCAGATATAATCACAGAATCTACTTAAGTATCTTCTTTAAATGTGGTAAACGTTGGTTTAGGGCTTGGTTTATTGCTTGTGAAAGACTAAGGAAGAGAAGCAAGTAAGATCCTTGCACTGGATAAGCATTCCAGCTTTTATCCTCCAGTTCACCAGAGACCAGTTGTTTCTATTTCTGGGACTTTCCTGCATAAACTGCTTCTTACACTGGATGTGTAGCACTTTTGTGATGTGCACCAATTACATATCCTTCTCCCTTTCCCTTTGTACAGAATCCCAGTTTTGTGATGCAGGACAAGGCTTTTGTCTGGTTTGGGATCAATCACTGAGACTCTTTTGCTATAAAGTGATTGGAATTATTCATTAATTTTCCAGACCAGTAGTTTTGTCTTTCATGAAGTAAAATTGATTTCCTTATCTGAGCTTGTGAAGAAGTGAAATGTGCATCTTTCTTGATTCATAGCTCAGGATGGACAGTAATGGAGAAGCTTTGAAAGCAGCAGGTTTTGAGACCCCAGAAATGACAGGTCTTGGCGCAACAACCTAATATTTACTCATGGGTGGGCTGCATATTGCACTAGATAGCACTTTGGAAAGAGGATATTTAAATTTGGGGAGAATAAATCCTTGGGGAGCACTAGCTTTTCTACAGATTTGCTTTATTCATTCTCTGCTGGAGAGCTTCACGACAGTTTATAGTGCTCAACAAATCTCTTTGGTTGCAAGAGGGGTTGATTTATTCCACCATGTTTGAATCACCTGGGAGAAATAGAAGCAACTTGGAGTTGAATTACTGAGTAATCTATAGGTTCTTTTTCAAGGACCAGCAGACTCAGGAACAGACAGCATTTCCATCAGAATCTTACCTATCTTCTGGCCAGATGGCAGCAAGGAGCATTGGAAATCTGATTAATACCCTGTGGTGGGTTTTACCAGCTCCCTAGTTTCTGGCCTTTCAAACACTCCAGACCTTTTGAGAGTCTGTTCATAATATTACTACAGTTGTACCTCATATCCCTTTGGGCCACTACAAAAAAGGGTGCAATCCTGGTTCTCCTCTTTTATTTAACTGAAGATCTGTGGCATTTTCCTATTTAGAAGCTAACATTGCAGGAGCTATATTGTTTCCCTTTCCTTTCCAATGTAGTCTGGGAATGACTGTGCAGTCCTTGCACGACCACCAATACAGATTCTTGAATTAAAGCCTGAAAAAGAGGGTCTGTATTACTTTGAATTTAGTCTAGACTTTTACCTTTTATCCACAATCTACCCCATCTACTTTGCAGTAAAAATGCAAATCTTTTAAGCCTAGAGTATAATTAGAGTTCCAGACCTAGATTCCTGTCCCCTATGGCTGCTGTTTGACTAATTTCTTATTTTGTCCATTTTTCTTTCCACTGAGAAGATACTAAAAGTACTGCATTAATGTGCTTTGGACAGAAAAGAAACAGAGATAAATCAGCTACAGTTATTCCCAGGTCTGCAAAATAATTGCCTTGAAAGCCATTTTTCTTACTGTTAGCTCCTACCTTCAGAACTGTCTGCATTCATAACAAGGCTTTGCATCTAGATATTACTATAGCAGGGCATAATCTCTGCAACAGTAAAGCTTACCAGTCACTGTCTGTGAAAAGATCCTTTTTGCAGGTTCTACCCACATGGTTAGTTAGAAGAAGCCATGGGGAGTGTAATTGGATGTGTATTGCACCAATACAGAGAGCGGGAAATATGTGCCACTAACGACAAAGTATCAAACCCCCAAAGAGTAAAAACATAACCTAAGACCTTTGATGGTTCTAAATTCTACTCCTCATTTAAATTATATAGTCCTTTATCCCTTATAAACACCTGTGATTACAGTGAGATAAACACTTCACAGAGGTGTTACCCAGCAGGTGGTGGTGTCACAGTTTATGAGTGTTTCCAGCAGCTGGAATGAATATCTGAAATGTAAGTCAGACACTGGAAAACTAAAAGCTTCAAAAGTGGGTTCTAACACAGCTTAGAATTGCAGCACTGGGATCTCTGACCCAACTGCAATTTGGGAACTCCTGACACAGTGGTTCTTCTGTAATTTCTGATAGCATCAGCAGAACTTAGCTAAGCATGCAAGGAAGGAGTCCAAAATAAATACCCTTCATGTTCAACACAGCCGAAATATGAAGGTCACCTCAAGAAATGGAAATCAATGTATGCCAAGAACAAAGGGCCAACACAAAATATAACATACTATTATCCCAACCCATAGCACTGTACACAGCTTACTGTCAACAAATGCTCAGAGAAACAAGAGAGATGGAGTGAAATCCCTCTTATTATAGATGTTTGGAAAGAAAAGCAACTGGAAACAAATGCATTCCACCACGGAGAAATCTCAATCTCCTATGAAATGGCTGACAACTGAGTTGTCTTAGACCAGGGCACAGGAGGAGAACCATAAACAAATTAAACTTTTTACTGTTCCTTTGATAAGTGATTTATCTCAATCTTCTTCTTATCATGAAATCTATTATGTATAGTTTTTAAAGTTGTAAGATGGTGATGTGCTAGATGGAGTTTGAAGGATCTGTTAAAATCCCAGTAAATGAAGAAGACCTGAACAGCATGAGGTTATAATCAGTAGTGCCTTTTTCTGGGTTACGTTTTATCTTCTTTTACCACATTCTTAACTGACTTTTAAACTGTGGTAGGACTGGCTGCAGACTTGGTCCCTACAGGAAACACAGGGTACACAGTGCATGAGGAATAAACTCATTCAAATCTGCAGATAGAGGAAGGCTGAAGCAACTGTGCCCAAATTCCTATCAGAAGAGAATTGCATGGTTAATGAATCACACTGAATCTACATGAGATTTGAGAGTCCTAACTGCTTAACCTCAAAAAATCATGATTTGGTCATCAGTTCTGCAGGATGAGCGAGAAGGGTGCTTTTGGCAGTAGTTTTGAACAAAAGAACAAATCAGTTGAGAAAATACAACTTTGGTACTTCCCATTTGCTTTGTCAGCCTAATGGAATCAAGATAAAATGAGGTATTAAGTATCATTTCCAAGGGGCTAAAGTGGAAGACCTTTATTGTCCAAATGCCAGCCCTGAAAGTGAAGGGAAATCCAAACAATAGTGCAAGGTAAGTTTCTGCACAGAAAAAAAAATCAATGAGCTCTGGCAGCTGTCTGAAAACTTTATTAGTTCAATGAATCACATTTATACAGACACTAATAATTATAATGTAAATAAGGCAGTCAGAGTAAAATAGTCCATCATATAATACTCAGTATGCCAATGTTATTACCATAGCATTACAATTACCTAAGTTTAATAGAGAAATATAAGACACTCACAGAAAGTAATTGAGATAAAAGAGCACAGTAAATTGGTATAGTACTGCAGAGAGCGATGAGCCACACTTATTAATTTCAACAATTACAAACCTACAGAGCAAGTTCTACTTCTCTTATCCCAATGAATGATTATGTTAAAGCAAATAGTCCACACTCCTAATGGAATTCCCCTACTTCATAAAACTGGAAGGTTTGTTAAACATCCCACCTGGATTTTCTGCAATGCTGTGCTGCATGTATTTGAGTGTTTCTTCTGCAGCATTAATTGCAGAGGGGGAAATTCCTTGAAGTGCTGTCGAATGTCTCTGCACTTTGAAGTGTCTGTCATGAGTGTGGCAGACATGCCATCAGCCTGCCTCAAAGACAAGGACCTCCACAGTTTTTTACAATAAATAAACTAGTTCTATTTTGTGTTCCCCTTACTCTAAAACTGCCTCTCCTTTACAATCCCTGAAGTTAGCTCATGTACTCCTGCCCTTTTGAGTGGCTTCTTCAAAGGGAGGTAAAAAAAAATTGACTGGCTGACAAAACAGCATTAAAAAAAAAGAAGAAAAAGGAAAAAAAAAAAAAAAAAAGGAGAAAATAATCCAGTAAGATACAGTAGTGTTCAAACTTCTACATGGCAAGGAGAAAAAGTAGGACAGAGGTTTTGCATAACCAAAATAATTGCCATTATAAGGAACAAGTCAAACCCAGAGAAATACTAAAATTCTAGCAAGAAATTCAGCCTGGCATGCACCTTGGCATGATTTATATCATACATCTCTTGGAGAATTTCCACTGGAGAGGGACAGGGAGAGGCCCTGCTTGTGGTCTAAGGAACACAGGACTACCTGATCCAGTTGGCTTTGGAAGTCAGCTGGATGAGATTTTATGATTAATCATAAAATGCACAAAATGAAGTGCTTATATGGTAGGATAACCAGCAAAAACCTTGCTGAGCTCCTCTTTGCTGAACTCACACATCCTGGGACCTCTCCCACTTGTACAGGTGACTATGACTTGTCTAACAGCCCCGTAAAACTCTCTGACCTTATTACACTACTGGTTTGTGATTAGTTACCTGGTCTTAAAATGGTATGAATAATTAGGGTGACCTAATTTTCCACACAGCCACAACATCCAGCAATTAATTCTTCTGTTCCCAAAACAATATTTCCTCTTGCTAGTTGCACAGGTGTTCCTCCTGCAGCTTCTTTTTCATGCCATCTTCCTTAATCCCAGAGGGCTGCAGAGGATTCTCAGCCTGACTGCTCCACAGAGCAGCAAAAAGTCTGAAAAGAAAGCATAAGATTAAGTGTCTCAGCTGGGGGGAAAGGGAAAAAATAAATATGCACGTATCCTGAGATGCTTCAATGCTTTTCATAAATGAAATTGTGCTGTGCATGAAATGTTTTCAAAGAGAGAAGGAAACCATTTTTAAAATGTTTGCAAGTTCAATTTAGTAATTAATACTTTGCATAGATATTACTAGGGGAACAGTTAAAGATGGGTGAGGCCGAAAATACCTGTTCTGAATTTGAATTTTCACAAGCAATCGGAAGGACAATTAAAAATGATAATGTGCAAGTGATAACAGCTTGAGAATTCATTAAAGTAGAACCTCAAAATCTTTTGATTTGCAGAACCTCTTCAGTACTGTATTTAATTACTTTTGCAGCATTCTTAGGATTTACAGTTTGAAACCTTTAGACTCTGGGAAAGATGAAAGGTTTGTGCCTGTTTAACAGTGTCACCTATGAGTCTGAATAGAAGGAAAAAATATGTAAAGCTGGGAGAGGGAATTACTGCTGGGACATATGTATGCATTTTCCTGCCGCTGTAGGAATGTATGGATTATCAGTCTGGGTCACTTTGTCTCTGGAAGAAATTCAAGAATTCACCTATACGCCTTGTTTTGCCAGCTGCTTTTCTTCGAAGGTATCCAAGTGAGTTCTGCCAGCATAAATCTTTCCATGAAAGAGCAGCATCTGCATCCTGGCCCATAACACTCACAGGCTTTTACAGGCTGCTTCATGGGAGATGAGGTGTCCTGTCTGACAAGTTGAAGGAGCAGCATCAGTTGTATGGCTCCTCTAAAAACTGTATCCAGGATGAGATATTTCAGGAACACCAGAAAAACTTCTTGCTCTTATGAGAGGTGTCTTTACATATCTCTGTGTCAGCTTAACTAGCATGTGATAGCACAAGCTGCTACTGATAAAGCCAGATCTGTCATATGAAAAACCATAAAGCACTACTTCAAATGTATGCTTATATTTCTTTTGATACAGACCAATTCCTAGGATTTAATAGAGTAAAATAAAAAGTTGAAATATACTTTATATTAAAACAGATTCAAAGTAAAAAAAATATATATTGGAGTTTCTTAAATGAGCTGTTTCAAGCTTGAGAGCATTTTCAGAATTGCATTTCAGATACTGAAAATCCAAATTTTTTCACACTGGTTCATATCTAAAAGGGATGTATGTTGAAATGTTTCATATGATGGAAATCCTTTTCCCCCACTAGTTATGCTTTTATCTTTTATTCCTCCCCCTGCCCCACCCCATCCTAAAAAAAAAAAAACAAACCATAAAAAGAATCCATGACGTTGGTCATTGAGGTATTCATATAAAAATTTAAAAGGAACCTCAGCTTTTTATAATATAATTATGTATGAATTCCCTTTAAAGTCTGATCCAGTATCCACTGACTTCAAAGAACAGATCTTTTTTGGATGAGACTAGTCACTGAAGAGTTTGGATTATATTAGTCACTGAAATGCAGATTCTGTGTTACCAGACTCTCTGCCTATATTATGGCTCTTAGGTGAAGACCCCATTATTAGCCCACAACAAGCTTTACAAATTACCACAGTATTATGAAGTTACAGTGGTATATTATCCCTTAAGTGTTCAAATCTCTTCAAAATTCTCTCTCTGTTATTATGAATTATATATTAAAAATGCTGTTAGTTCATAATAAGGCTGCAAAATTTATACATAAAAGAGCATTTCTCTTTTGAGGAACCTTACACTAAGTTGAAAAAAAAATGTCTGCCCATAAAATTAACATATCAAACCTTCAGGTTTAAAAGAAAACATCATAAATGCAGAAACTTAAGACATTTGCATAGCTCGGACAAGAAATTTCATGTTGTCTACTGCCAGTTTTATCAGTGTTATGTTAAATGATCCTTTCCTGCATTTGCTTCATAGAGACCTAGTAACATTTGTCCTTCTTTCTGAATTGAAATTATGTTAGCATGACAAACACTAGAAGAGAAATCTGCTGGGAATTATTTATGAGGAACTTAGCAGAGTGGCTTTTAACATTATCTAATCCTGGAACCTTAGCCATGACCTTCATTAACCAGTGAAACACTCCCAATTACTAAAAAAGATTAACTTCAAGTGCCAAATTTTACCTAAAAGCACTAAAAAAAAGAAAACAAACACCAAAACTAAAGAAAAGCAGAGGAGAAAAGGAAAGAGGAAACCTATAGGGAAGAAAGACTCAAGTTTCCAAACCCAAGTAATTCTTGAAGGCCAAATTCTGGCTGCCAAAAGCAGGACAAAACCCCCAGGTGTGACGTGACAGGCTGTCCCCCAGAGGTCACATCACGGCCAGTGCCACTGCTCCTGGTCAGCTGGGTGCCAGCTCAGGAGGCATTCAGCGCCCCAGAGGGATTCCGTGCTGACGGGTGGCTCCGGCGCCCTGCGGAGCACGGGCTCAGAGCTCCCTGGTGATGCAGTCCTACAGGCCTGTGCTTCCCTGAGGATGTTGGACAGAATGTGCATGGCTGCAAATCCAAAGCAGGCCCTCCTCCTCTCCTTTTGGAGGAGGCTCAGAACGGATAAGGCTCAGGCTGTGTTTTCCTTGGCTGTGACAGATTTGCACAGTATCACAAGCTTGCTGTGCCTGTTTGTTTTCCTTCTATCAAAAGAAAGATGTTGCAAAACTGTTTAGAGTACAAATGAATCCATACCCCATATGTTGCTGTTTATATCCACTTAGGACACCCAGCAGACCTGGTTATGGAGCAGGTCCTTGTTGTTTCCAGTTACTCTTCTGCTCATAAACATTTAAGTGTGAACAACTGGATATTGCCATGTCTGCACTTAAATTGCTCATTGTAATTTCACATCAGCTTCTATTCCATATCAATTTTCTATGCAGCATATTATAGTATCTGCTCATGTATTTTGTGCAGACTGTGTAGGAAGAAGCTTAATCTAAAACATCTGCAGCAAGATGAGATGATCACATAAATATTATTTCTTGTAGAGGTTCTGTCTATAAACTGCAATGAAATATGTTTCCACTGCATCAGCACAATCCTGCCTTTGCATTTACCTTTTATCATCAAAATGGAGAACAAAGGAAAATAAAATACAACAGGAAAAGTCAAATTCCCAGGCACATAAACACTATGTTCAGACAGAAACTGACAAAGCTCTGAAAATTATGTCCCTAATCCGAAACCTGTTCAATAAACTACATTAAATATCACTACTGAGTATCTGTTTATGTGCCTAAATTCCCAGTAAGCCATATGGAAAATTACTTTCTAATGTGGAATCACCAGAGCTTTCTGATAGCAAAAGCTCCACACACACACTAAACTGTTGCAGAGTAAGTCAATAATCAGTGAGCTGCAATTTTCAGAGGCTAATGGATTCAATAGACACCTAAGGGGTATCTCAGCCTCAGCAGCAGCATTGTGCTCCATCACATTACCCTGCAATAGAAGCAACGACTCACAACAGAGTCTCATAAAAGAGGGTATAAATTATCCTTGTAGTTGAGATTTACCCTTGAAGGTCGGTATCCATACCCAAGCAATTTCTCTTCAATCATGCCCTTCAGGCACTTTACCAAAAGATAGGAAAAGTGCTTTGTATCAGACGTTTCAGCTCTGAAGGTACCTACATGCAGTTTCATCTGCACATAAAACACAATACTGAAGCAGCTTGCCATCAACGCACAAATAGCTTTTGTCAGCAAACATGTTAATTACCAAAATTTGTGTTCCAAGACTTGCTGTGTTAGTTCCTTAAAAAAAACTAAGCACATTAACTGTTTTCTCATTACATCATTTTGAATATGAGAATGAATGCAAGTTCCAACACAAGTTTCAGGGACTAGGGAGGGCAGATTATAAAGACTCACCTAATAGTTGAAAATTTTCACAAACGAAAGAATCCTTCTTACATAAGAAAGTGCTCTGAACAGAATATCTGCTAAACACTTAGTGCATGCCCCTGGAAGTCAGTGGAGCATTTGCATCCCCTCTTAGTTTGTAAGATTTTATAAATAAAAATCTAGTAAATTCTCAGGATTTGTAGCCTTCTATTTGATCTCTTTAGTCCTGAGTGTTCTTCACCATCCTCATTGGAACGTAAGCAGAAGAATTACATATTTGTATTTCTAAATGCAGATGAGTATTTTTCCCTTTGTTATAATCCACCAAACTGGAGTAGGATTCAACTAATAAACCACTCTTAACTCCAACTGAACCATAATATTGTAAGTCAGAAATCAGAAACATGTAAATGCAAACACGTCAAAAGTTGAATGTCTGGTGACAAGCAATCCATTGGCTTCTATAATTTTAATCAATATAAATTAGTTTTTGGGGGACAATATCATAATTCCAAGCAGACTATAGGAAGTAAACTACTCTGGCTTCTACAGCTCAAGTAGCAAAAGGAGTAAAAGCAACGCTTATTAAACAGAAAGTAAACTTGAGGGAAGGTTCATTTTCAAACCTCAAAACTTGGTTCTATGTCCCAAAGTAAACTGAAGACAGAGTACTGTCACCCACTTGTGAATTCTCTTCTTCCAACTTTAAGAAGCCTGGGGGTTAAATAATGATAAAAATCCTTGGATGATGGGAACGCCTTTGTTCCAGGTGGTTATGCAGGAGGAGAAACACCGCCCTGTGGTACTGGGTTAAATCTCAGCTCACAGTGTGATCAACACTCCTGTATTTGGTGCCCAGGCAGAGCCTCCCTGGCAGGGAGAGGTTCCTGCACACACAGGCACCAACATGTCAGATCACCACAGGCATAATCACTGCCTCTACAGTGGGGGGGAAAGAACTGTGAGAATAAAACTTGAGGCTAAAAACTGCCTACAGCCTAAACACTGGTGATGATATCACTTTTCTATTTAGGATAGAAAGGAAGGTAGGAAGTCCTATTATGTGCAGGGAAGGAACAAAGTCCTCGAGGCTCATTGGTGAAGTCTATTAATTGAAAAGTACTAATTTAACACACGGGTAGTAAGTGGAATGATGGCATCTCTTCAAATGAATTCATAAATTAAAAGGTATTTTACATTTTTAAGGGAACATTTTTGTTGGTTATAAAGAAATTAAGAAAACCGAAAACCTCTGAGTAAGATGATGTAATTAGATTCACAGGTTATCACTGAATGCTTGTGTTAAATGAAGAAAATAACATCTACAAAGGTTTTGAGCTTAAACTGAAAACTGTAGCAAGTCAGTCTCAAAGTCAGTTTAGTTCTTGGCAACTCTTCTAAGGACACATTGACTGATCTCTGCCCACATGAAAGAAGAACCTATACTTAGTGCCTTCAATAAATTGAAGCTTTGGATATTCCAAGAAGGTGCAGAGAATATGGGAGGAATATAGATTCTCAAAAAATGCCATGTATTTCCTTTTGCACAGTTACTGTGCTCCACACAGTGAGTGCTGGATGAGATGCACGCTGTATATGGAAGAGAAGTCAGACTAGGAGAGCCCTTCTGACCTTAAAATGGAGATATAAATTAACTACGTTTTAGGGGACTCAGTAGCACAGGCATCTGGACAAAAGAAGTTTTGTGAGAGTATTCCTTTGCATTATAATTGTGTATTTAATAAGACTTCATACTTACTTTTACTCTAAATTAGTATCCATATCAAAGTACCAGGTTGTTTCCCATCTGCTTCTTGTTCCTTTTTGCTTCATATTTCTCTTCCTTCATATTCTTTTCTCCAACTGCTTGTCCTTTTCCACTGTAGTGTCCCCAGCGATGTTCCTTCAGTCTTCACTTGCTTATCACAGTTCATTTTGCTTCCTGTTTCTTTTCACCATCACCATAAAATAGATACCGATAATGTGGCATTTTGCTGCTCTGCCTGCACTACTAAACTGATTTTATAGCTGAGAGATTGGCACAGGTAATAAATAATTTGCTGGTTTACTTGTGCACCTTTAAAGTATGTGTCACTGCTAAAATCAGAAAAGAGATCTCCTGCCTTACTGGACAAAGCCCTAAATGAATGTGTTTCTTCTCTTTTACAAAACCAAAAGAACTTTATTGCAATTGTAAATATAGCATACTCTTTCAGAAATAAACATGATGCTTCCTCAGTGAGAAATCTGAAGAACCATCTTGGGAGTCCTTTCTCTCATTGCCCATCACCAGGCAGACCTGTCAGGTTCTCTGCCAATGTTCAAGTTAGTCAGTGAGCACACTGGCACCACTGCCCCTAAATGGAAGTTCTTTTAAAAAACTACACTCCTAAATCCACTCCCACTTTTTTCATACAAGAGTTGAGTTTCATTTCTGTGGTTTTCTTGTCTGCATTAACTTGTCACGCTGTGCCCCAAATTAGACATCGACCTGGCTTCCAATGCACTCTGCAGAGGATGCAGAAGACACAGAAGTGTCTCACAGAACTCACTGATCACGCTGTGATTTATTAAGAAATAATGAAGAAACTGATTGGCATTAGTTTCAAAGCTTTGAACCGAGCCCTTTGAGAATGGATGTAATTGGATTGTATAATATTATAAGCTAGCAGACTTAAAGAAGAATTCTTTAACTTTGGGTTATATTACTAAGTATGCTGAAGATATTTTTAAAAAAAACATAAATCAAGCAGTCATTCCTCCGTTTGTGAAGGCAAGAAGAGCAAGTTAACCAATTTACAAAGCTGAACTATGACCCCCCCAGCTAGCTTCATCATCTGTTTTGTGAATTAAACAATTGTTTATATATGTGACATATAAACAGATATAATATATATCTATTCTCACTGCAAGTTTAAGATCATACTTATTCATTGTGCAGCAATTCAAAGTAGAACCACTGACTGAAAATATGGAGGCCCTAATCAAAACTATTTATAGACAATTAGTACTAACGTAACTTTTCTCTATCAAGAATTTGCCAGTGGGAAAAGGAAATTATCTGAATTATTTATAACACCACATTTTACCAGTTAATCAAATAATACTTAATTTCCTTCATCTGAAACTTTTATTGTTGAGAATTGAAGTGTGTGGGTATTAAACAAGGTCTTGTTTCATAGCTGTCACAGATTTTATAGTGCACAAGGAACTGTCATGACTTTAAATTAAGCTTTCATGTAATCTAACTTTTCACTTGAGCCTGCTCAGGGTCAGGATTTTTTTTTAATGCCTTCATGAAATCACAAAAGTAAAGTAATTTTATTTTGTACATGAGCATTTATTCATCTTAAAGCAAATGGTTGAGGCTACACCTTGTTCATTACCACAACTACTGACCTAGCCAGAATTAAATGAACTCTGCATTTAAACTAATATTCTGTAAACAGCAATGAATAAGGGCACCTAAACAGCAATTTAAATGCATCCATTTTGGTGGAATGACAATTATAAAAGAGAGAATTACTTCATATTAGAAATAATTTCCTGCCCAACTCAGCATCTTTGTATTATCTCCTGTGCTTATTTACTTTTCATATCTTTACCACTGTGGCTTTGCCAGATCTTTTTTTAAATGATAACATCAGTATCTTTCAGCCAAGAATCTTATTTGACATAATTGCTTCTCATATTAGAACTTTTCGGAAATTAAAGTTGATTTGGCACATTTCTGAGGTGATGCTGAGGACTTTCTAGACATCCAGAACTAAAAATACACTTCCAGAAGAGGCAGTGCTAAGCAGTTCAACCACCAAATGAAGGCTCCTAATTCAGCTGCTGATACTGACCAACACTAAGCCAGCAAGTCCATTCAGGGGACTTCTGAATTCAGTGGCAATAGTAAGGTTCCGTTAAACTGGAGGCTGAGAATGCTGAAGGTTTCTGGAATAAAAGATGGGGAAGAAGGTTCAGCAAGCATTTAGAGGCCCTTAGAAACAATGCCTACTGAATAAAAATATTATTATGTTACAGTATTGATATTATGGGACACCAACTGGGGTGCGCAGTGATTCATTCTCACCTTCCCTGAACCCACATTGTGGCCATATAATCACGGCCAAATGCATCTTGTACACAAGTCGGAGTATCTGCTGCTGAAACCCACCTACTGCAGCACAGTTTGAGGGGCATGCTGCTCATTGTATGTTCCACATATTCTGTTTTACAACATCCACTGGCCAGAATCAGGAAATCAAAACATCCCTTCCTGCATGTGCCGCAGGGCATCTGCAGTTCAGGCTGCTGTTGTAGCAAGGTGTAGTTAAGGTCCTGAAAAACAGCTGCTCTGCATTAGTATCAAAACAGGCTCCTGTTTGGGCACTGTAATCAATGAAAATGCATCCTGGGCAGTTCTGAAAATAGGCATGGATGTGTGGGAGTACAGAGACATTAAAACCACCCTTCTTAAATTGATCTGAAAATTAATTAAGATAAATTAAATCAAAATCTAACCTACAGATTGTCTCTGGGAAGACTTTGCCTATGATTGCACTTCATGTTTAGGTCTGCTGAATCCACTACAGAAATTGCATAACTTTATTTTGGGATATTATCAGATGGTCCAAATTTCCTCACAGCTCAGTTGTTGATTCTATAAAGTTATACACATACTTTAGACATCTTGGTGAGAAGCCCAAGTGTAGAAGCTCATGTTCTTAGGCTTTCTATAAAATTTGACAGAGAATGGGGACTGTTATAGGACATGGTTCAGAATAACAGCTAAATTAGGTTCAAAAGGAGCACGAATATTCCCTCTTCCTTCGTGACTCTCAAAATTTTATTTAGATGGCACAGTCCAATACTTAGGAAAGACGGAGGCCTTATGTTATCCCTGAACTTTCAGATATACCCCAAGTACTACAACAGCATCCAAAATATAGTACCATAGGCCTAGAGCCATTTATAACAGGCTTGTGTTGCTTTTGCACAGGTGGAATCCTGACCTGGCCCCTTCAATCCTGAAATCTTCCTGAAATTTTGCTGGAGTTGGTGACCTGAAGAGCCCTGAAACAGTGCAACATTTTCAGAGTGGTTCATAGAAGGAAGCCCCAGGAGCACAGTCTCATTGCAGAGAACTTGGTAGGGAATTTCCACAGGACATAAAAGATCCTTACTCTCTCAACAAACAAAAATTAAGGTCCAACCAATTCATCCACAGAACAGCTCTGCTGTTCATAATACAGCAAGCAGGAAAATGCTCCACTGACAACACTTTATAACCTTTGAAGACAAATGTCTATGGTGCCAGTCCTTCTAGTTGCTTTCTATGATAGACTCCTTGTAGACTCCTTGCTAGATTGCTCTGGAAATTTCACGCTTGGAAAGGCAGGGCTCTTGTTTTGGAGAATCCGTTGGGGTATGACACTGACAATGTTTTTGTAAACCTGTCTCATTATCCAGCATTAAGAAAGGGTCTAATATATTTCATGGCACTGTGTGGCATAATTGCTTGTGCCTTTTTTCCCTCTGACTCTTCCAAAATGAAGAATGCTTCCATACATCCTCACGGGCTGTGTGTCATTAATGACCATCCAGGCCAGAGCTGCATATTTATTTCCATGCATAGCTTCACACCGTCTCTCTGAAGTCTCTACTTTTTAAAGTCATTCAGTCTTCTCTTGAAAATGTGAATAAGAGACCAGGTGATTTGTTCCCAAAAATAATCATATTCAGTAAGAAGTCTCCATGCTGGTTTTTATACGCAACTCTTACCTCCAAGGACAGAAGTACTTTTTAAATCCAAGTGTTAAAGCAAGTCAAAGACAGGAAGGTGAATCAACCACGCACTCACAATTGGATGAGATAACTCAATGCTTTCATACTGCAGGATAGCTATTTCATTATCTTTTGCCTGCAAAGGGAAGCAGCAGTTCTGATTAAACACTATTTCATCTGTGCTCTTTGTAAGCATAACTCAGTGAAGATGACGGTATGATACAGCTGAGTTTTGAACTCTTGTGCTTGAAAGCCATATATCTTTAAGGCTTGTACCTTACGTGGATTCTCTCCTAATTAAGAACACCTGTAGAGGCCTGACCAGACCCTGTGGTTTGCAGCAAAACTGCCGAAGGGTTCTGAAAAGGCAGAAACTTTGTGTTGTCTTTTAACCTAAATTATAACAGGGTTCAAGCCTGTGCCAAGCAGAGTAAAACTATATAATTTATGAGCTATGAGGGCAGCTCTGGGCCCCTCTGAGGTGATTTTTATCAGTGCAGTAGCATAAACAGTTCTCCTTTACTTGAACATTGGGAACAGGGAGCAGTGGAAGGCCTGCTGTATAAAGGGGACCCAGCCTGTGCTAGGACCTCTGTAGCCCACAGAACGCCAGGTAAGTGTGTTCACACTGCTTTGCTTTTTGAGCAATGGCTTGGGAAAAGGTGTGCAATGTGCTGAGACTGAGCATGGGCTGTGTGCTGTGGGACTGGAGGAGCTGCACTTCAAGGCCAATGATTTGCTTTTTGCTCTTAAAATTTTAAGCTTGTTACAGAGGATCTACTTTGATTCATTGTCTGCCTTTGTCTTGGAAGGCTCAGTTGTGCCAAACCATTGGTGTAATAGAGCTACCCACAGTATTACAAACTGCATTCGGCTGTAATGATGGGTTTGGGCCCTTGCTCTCTCTGGGTTTTGAAGTTGTGTTCCTATGAACAAGCAGGTGTTACTTAAGGACTGGTCCTTGAGTCAAGTGGAAAACTGTTAGATACAAGCAGAACATATAAAGAATTTATTTTTGGTTTTTGCTATTTATTAATAATGTAATTATATATAAACCATAAAAGATAGTTTGTAACTCAAAATGACAGTATAGAACAGAACTCAATCTATTCATTTTTTCTGTCAGGGTTTGAGGGGCTTTAGGAGACTTAGATGATAAGACATTACTGCAGGTTCATATTCTTCTCAGCAAATAGCAGGCAAGAAGTGGGAATAGCCTAAAAATATCAGCTAACTGGAAACAGAGCTAAGGCAATGTCCAGCTGACCCACCTCCAGAAACAACAGATAGGCTCCAGGGACATCTGGCTTTTGTTTCTGTCTCAGAAGGTTTGGTTTCCGTGGTGTGGAGGTTGGGAGGGAAGAAGGGGGGGCGGGGTTTTTGTTTGGTTTAAACTGACATTTTGACTCTAATCTTTATATAAAAGGGACACCTTGAAAATCTTAGTTCTATGTTTCTTTATTGCATACCTCCAGCAAGAATAAAACCTTTGTTGGTATTGGTTCCTGATGATTAAAACGACTACAATAGTTGGCGTCCTAATTTTAAAAAAACCAACAATCCCCTTTGCAGTTGCGCTCATTTTTATTTTCTCTGTAATGTTACATGCAGACTGCTGCAGAGGGAGAGCTGGGGAGATAAGTTTCAGGCTCAGCTTGCCAGCTGCAGCAGAAGGGGCCTTGTTACTTAAAAGCTATTTCTTGATGGAAAGCTGCCCTTATTAAGCACTGTCAGTTGGCACAGCTCTCCTGTGCTGCCCAGTTATGCCCTGTAAGTCTGGGATAAGAAGCACTTCTTGCTAAAAGATTAAGAAGGAGACTCTTAGAAATGTTTTACAACATTATATAAGAACTGAGTCTGGCTGTAGGTTGTCCTTGGACTTGAAACAACCAGGATCACAGATCCAGCCTGAACATGAGCTTGGTGCTCTCATCTTGAAGTTAAGCCATTATGGTCTATGACTAACTCTGCAGTTTAGATTGGCACAGTCTCAAAGGAAGGTATTTCCCTGCATCTGGAAAAAAAGTGGACGCAGCCAATGGCCTTCTAAAGCACACTGCAAGAAAATCGTACAACAGCTTGAGGCATCATGTGTAGGTTGTTTAATTTCTTCAGCATAATTATCCTTTTAATAGGTGTGCGCTAGTACCATAATCCTCCTTTCAGGATTCCAGTAGAAGACTAAATGCTTGGCTAGTTCAGGCCAATGACTTCTATGGGATCTGTACTGTTCTTTTTTGAAAATTTAATGTAATGGCTTTTTGTTCTGTAAACAGAAGATCAAGGTCAGATTTCTCTTGTAGGACTGAGCATCAAGAAAAGTTAGTCATTTTTGATTAAAAACTTGCAATATATGAACTATTGTATGTAATGCTGACAGCATTGCTCATAGTGTGATTGAATAATATGATAACTTTATACAAACAACACCTTCAAAATATACATTTTAGGCAGAGACCAGCAGTTTGTGTATAGGGGTTTTGTATGGGTGTTTGTATAGGTCTTCATTAACCAGGCAAGTCTGCTGGTCTACCACAGTTCCCAAGGTAGCTACGTGTCAGAAGTATTTCGTACTCATCCAGTTGTCTAATGTCTGCCTAGACACTGCCTATTTTAGGATTACTGGTTTCTTATTCACATCATTTTTGCCTGACAGCTGTGCTGGTTCTAGTGTTGAGAAACACATAGATCTCTCTAAATAACCTCTTCTCAGCTTTTTTCTGTACTGTTTGCATTTAAGACTCAGTGGTGTTCAGGGAATTGCTTTGGAGTCAATCATAACAAAGATCGCCATCTACTGATCTCTACCAAGATGTTCTGAGGATTTTACACTTCAACAAAGCCTCTTTAAAAAGGCTTTTTGTGCTTAAAGTAAGATCACTGTGTGGAACAGTTCTTGTCATAGGACTGGACAGTGGAAGTTTGCCAAAATCTTACACTTCCTTCAAAAGCTTCTGTTGGGTGTCCTCTGTCTTGACTTGGTGCTGGGGGTACTGTGTGTATCTTGTTGCTGTGACTTTTCTTCAGATCAAACAGAATTAGCAGCTCCTCAAACTGAGCATGCAAGCTCAGAAAGACTATAGGAGACCTCCCACATATAGGATATGTGCTATAGAGAACATGCATTCTGTAATGTGAATGGGCTGCACTTAAATGAGAAGATAATGTCTCTCTCAGATAAGTGCAGTGTGTTGCTGAGTACAGAGATAAACCCACTCTGGAACAAAGCAGTGCAGTGTGAGCCAGCTGCTGAAAGACTGCTGAGCACAGACATCAGGAATGTATCTTCACACAAGCAAGACCCCTGCAAGCAAAAGTAGTGCCATGACCTAAAAGGCCGAGAAGTAGCGCTGAAAATAAATGGATTTGTAAATCATCCATTTGAACCAGCCTACACTCTGAGGCAGGAAAGGCCGCAGGAAACCTGAGAGTTGGGTGCTTTGCACTCCTTGTCTGTAAGGCCTTTGGTGGAGGGGATAACTTTCTGTGATGGTGGAAGGTCACTCAGTAATAATCACACAGGAAGTTTAGCAGTCACTTTGAACACGTCCAATTGTTGTCCAACCACGCTCCGGTTGGTTCTAGTGGCATAGTAGGTGGGAACAGTACACCAGGGAGTTTGGGGAGGTCCATGATGAAGTGTCTGTTTTACTAGAAGAGAAGCACAGCAAAAATCGTAACTGTTATCTTCACTGCCATCAGCTCCAGCTGGAAAAGGATATTTGCTAATACCATCACTTCTGGTGGACTTGGCAGCATTAGGTTTGTGGTTGAATTCAATCTTAAATGCCTTTTCCAACCTAAAGGATTCTAGAAGATGATCTGGATACTTCTATAATTATGTTCTTATCTGGCTATGCAACTGGCCACAATCACATCAGGTAAGAGTCTGGAAGATCAAGAAGTGGCAGCATGGTTACCAGAGAAGGCTCAGTGCATCTTCTGTTGGACTTCTGTACCCTGTTTAATCTTTAAGAAAATGAGATTAAACACAGCAGTTCTTTTTAGCTAAGAGAATTTCTCGGATGGCAGAAGGAAAAGCACCATTAAGAAGGTGCATGAAATCAGGACAGGCTGCCAGAACAGAGTTATGTCTGCTGTTGATGCTGCTGCTCACTGAGCCTCTGTAAGGCAAAGGAAAATCTGTAAGATATCAGTGGATGACTGGGATTACATATGTTCCTAGCCTCAAAAGCTGAGGAAAGGAGGCAGGAAATATTTGGGGTTATGGAGGGAGGCAAACCTGTTTTGCACAGGAATGGCATGTTTGAAGAACAAGCCAAAAATGGGTGTTATCAGGTGTGGAATACACAGCACCACAAGGCATAGCTACATATAGCTTTGCACAGCTTTGGGTTTTCTTCTAAAGAAAACAATAGATAGGTGTCTCCTGGGTAACAGGAGCGGGGGAAATGGTGCCACAAGGACTAAAAATAATCAAATCTAAAGTGTGAATTCTGGCTGTGCCCATTAAACTCTCAGTAAGCCAGAAACAAAGTACGGCTTAGGTGGCAATCTTGTTTAGGGGACAGGGTTTGGTTGTGCTCTTAGAATTGACTTCAAATGCAGCTGGGTGACTGCATTGAAAGGCCTAGAAAAACTGAGAAAAACTAATTGTACTCTCTGTAAGACTTGTGTGGTACTCAAGACAAACATTTAAATTTTGAAAAAAATCTACAGATTCCTCCCCTCCTTTACTTGGGCACTTCTCATATGAAGCTGAAACAACCCTTTCTCTTTATCAAGATAGAAGTTTAACCCTACAAACTTTCTTTACTCACTTTCCCTTCCAGCTAACCATAAAATTCCATGTATGGGATGTAGCTAGTGTGTTTTAGGGGATCAGAGCCACACCGTGCTGGTAACTTTAATCCCTCAAATGCTTTGGAACTGCTGTGGTCTGTGTTCCTTGGATGTTTCCACTGATGAACATTGCTTATTCACACTGAGCTTCAGTACAGTTCAGCTGACGCTGCTCTAGTTTTGATCCATTATGCAACAGAAATGTCAGTGTGCTTCACTAAATGCTAGCTGTGATTTATGATTTCTTTTTAATCTGTGCTAATTTGGGGGCTACTTGGCATTTATACATAGCTTGAAGAAGTGTATTAGCGACTCAAATATTGTTGCCAGGTTTCTGTGGTTTACTTTTGCCCATACCAAGCACTAAGCAATTAATCTCAAGGTCTTATGTATGGCAAAACAAAACAACCTCTCAGAAGTTGCTTACATTTGTTTGAGAAAAACTTTCATTGGAAATGAGGAATTTGAAAGAAAGAAGAACAGAATATTTATAAACAATAACTGTATGACAAAATGCTTCTGTAAGAAGAGACTAAATTTAGCATTTGCAGGACTTTTATCCATGTTCTGGGTATTCTCAAGCACAGGTAAACCATTTGATCAGTAAAACAAAAGATCTTGTACAAGTTGTCTACAGTCCTTACATGCATGTTTTTATAACGTCTCCCTAAGAAGCACCTGGTTTTTTCCATTAAGCTATTTTGCTCCATTTGAGAATGTTTGATAGACACACCTCAGGTGAAACATTGTCTTTGAAACTGGTGCCAGGTATTGTACAGATGAATTAAATTGCCTCCAGCAAATCTTGAGTGAACAGGGGTTGTACAGCCTATGGCCATCCACACTGAAAGTGACTGTCCCTTTAGTGGGTACAGAAAGCCACAGAGCACCTACAGTGCTGGGAACATTTGATGAGCCACAGCAGCATGCGGAGCTAAAGCACTCCAATGCCTGGGGTTTTTCTGCTGCAAAATGGAAAACAACTCACTGGAAAACAATAGAGAAAGAAAACAAGATTTAATTTTGTTTGTTTGTTTTGTTTTCAGCTCTGCACCATCTAAATATGTTGTATATTTTTAATTTTGTAAGCCAGAATAAACCAGCTACAGAACTGTGTCCAAAGTTTTGGATTACATAGGACAGTGACTGCATACCTGGACCAGGTACCATACCTTACCATACCTTAGGCTTCCTCCCATTCTTGGTGAAATCCCCAAACTTTGCCCAAGACCATGCTGACAGATGACGTGTGAGCGCTGCAAATCTTCCTGAATCAAACCACATCAGCCTCAAATGGCTTTTTCTAATAGGCCAAGATGACCAAGAGCCTTGTCAAAAGGGAGATAGATTGGCCAATGACCAGTGCAAAAGGCCAAGTCTGGGTGGCCACACAACAGTTCTGGAAAAGTTTTCCTCTCTGCTTGATGCCATTCCTTGCTGAGAACCAGAATGAACTCTGTAAGTGACAATATATAAAACAAGGGGCACTTAGATCACCTAATTACTTGAAGCAAACAAAGACTTTGATGATGCAGGTTGCTTTAAAATATACCTGTGCCTTCAATGCAAGTACAGCTCTAATATACCCTCTTTCCATCTGTCTAGCTACACATTCCAATCTCATAAGGGATTGAAGGGTTACTCTTTTGGGGGGTTGGGGTTTTTTTCTGAGAAATTTGTGGGAATTAAGACAGAAAATGTTTGAACAATACCCTGTTATTACTGGAAAGTTTCTTAATTGTGATAGTTCAGAGAAATCTTAGCAGAGTGTTATCAGAAGTGTAAAATGAATCCAGGTAAAATAGCTTTTGCAGAGAAGGTAGCAAATATTTTTGGATTTCCTGTCATGAGGCATGCTTTCAAATCTTTGTAGTGGAAATCAAAGAGACTGGGTGGAAAGGACCACCAGCCAAATACTTTTGGTGTTTATAACAGGTGTGCAGGAGGTACATAATTTGTTACAGCCTTTGCAAGCTTCATTATAATGCAAAGACAAGGATGTAAAATAACCAATGTTTTTAGAATTATATTGCCTCATTTTTCACACCATTGGACATGTTGGACACTTTTAAACAAATTTGGCAGGAGAGCTTTTAAATATAGCGAAATTCACCAAAGTTTTATGAGAGCCATTGGATGAGCAGGGAAGAGAGTTCCTGTAGTGAGTGCCACAGAAGTTGCCCATGGATATGTTCGGTGTTGCCCAGGCTGATCCTGCTGAGGTTTGAGAGAAGCTGCAGGGGCTTCTCCAAACAAGCACAGTGTTCCACAAGAAACATGGGAAAGTAGAGTAGGAGTAGCTAAGGGTGTGGCTCTGAAGGCAAGAATATGGCTTCTGTCCTTCTGTTCTGTGCTGCTAACAATTCTTAAACCAGCTTTTTGTAACAGCTCACTAAAGAGCTGTTCTCCCCTCCTAACTGTTCCACTACTATTTAACAAAGTGGAAATCTCACTTTTCTTCTTCTGCATGAAGCAATGGACCTGGCTTTCTTATACTCTGTCTGCATCACAGCTTTCTTTAAAACACATCACCCAAAGCTCAGCTGCGTGGTTCCCCAAAACCCCTTGCCTACCTTCATGTTACCTATTATCATAATCTCTTTTGTTTTAAATGGTTGGTCTCTATGGTTAAATCTTATCTCTATCCCCTTAGGGATCTTATCTGTCCTGCACTTGTGGCCCCATTTCCTCTTCTGGTGAGCCCTTGGAGTGCTCTATGCCTTTCCATGGAACTGTTTACAAGCTGCTTTTGAGGGCACAGTTGTCACTATAAGACTAAAACTGAATCCAAAATCAACTAAATATAGCTGTTCCACAGGGAACCATCTTTTCTGATAAGGCCAATAAATTACAGGAAAAAATAGAGATCTAGAACAAGTCCTGTACAGCCAAGACCTGAACAATGGCTAAAACAAAACAAGGTTCAATACAGCCAGGAAAAAAACCCAACAATGTGGCAAACAAAGCAGTGCTGTTCAGGCAGCTTTGCCTTTCTTCCTACCTAGGTGAGATGCAGTCTGGGCTTTTGCCTGCTGCCCAAAAGGCAGGATTACTGCTGTGTGCACACGGGGGTCATGAGGAAGTCAGGGCTAGAGTAAGAAACATGCCCCACCAAATCCACCACTAGCTGTGCCAATAATGGGCGTATACCAAAGGAATCCCACCACTGCTCTCCTTAATTCTTGATTTAAAACTGGGATCCTGTGATGAAGCAGACTCTACAGTTTCATCTTGTTTAATGGGATTTGATGGGGGGCAGGAGAACAGTAAATGAAGAGCCAGCTTTATTTCTATAGCTGCTCTTTTGAAACAGTATGGAATTGATAGCCGTGCAATAACTTTGGTGAACTGTGGAAAACCAAAGATCAGAAAAGGGACTGTAACAGAGGTGCTAGGCAAGGACAACAAGCTACAAGATGCCATGAAGCCCACAGTTCAAACACTGACTTGGGATAGGATAGATTGAGTTACTATGTTCAACTTTAAAAGTAGGCACTCATTTGCATATTATTGACATCAGGGTAAGATTTAGAAGATAAGAATCTGTACAACCCATTGTGCTGTTCTCTCTTTGTTAGCCTGCAGAGTGAGAAGGATGCTGGGGTTGGAAGGTAGGTAGCATTTTGTTCATCTTAATGAGTGTAGCGGTCATTCATATATTTTTAAGTCATTAGCATCATAGAAATAAAATTAAAAAAAAAAAAAAAGAGCAGGGGAGCTTGCAGACTCATTTTCTACACAATTTTTCATGGAACCTAGCTAGTACAAGGGCAAGCTTGTTCAGAAATCTAAAAATTAAGTACCTTGACTTTCATTTCATTTGATTCCTCTTCAAAATACTTTCTGACCTTCTGTTTTAAAACCAAAAAGCTTTTTAACCCTCTTCCTGAATGTCATAAAATTTTATAGAATTGTTAAAGTTAGAAAGAACCTTTAAGATCATCAAGCCCAATTATCATAGAAAATAATATTCAAGAATTTAGGAAAAATTGACTGCTGCTGCTCCTGCACTGAGTGCCTGCCCTGATCCAAAATTAGCTCCACTGGGAATGTCCATCTTTGCTACTTTCTAGTTTGAGGAGCTGTCAATAGAGCTAATAAGTGCTAGGAACTCTACGGAAGCTGGGCACAATCAGCGAGTGTAAACCCATACCACTGTCAGATACTAAGATGCCCAGGCAGGAGGGTCCAAATGGCATTTATGAGATTCTATCAAAAGCTTTTAACTTGGTCAAACTTGGATGGATTTTTTTTTTTATCTTGAAACAGCATAGGATTCCTCCTTGACATGTGTTCCTCTCATTCTCTCATTTTGTTTTGTACATACAGTCTGCTATGTGAGGCATAGAAAATTGTTACCATAATTCTTGGTAAATAGCTAGAACTGGCAGAGCTTTACACACACACACACACACACACACTCTTAAAAAAAAAAAAAACATCCAAACTCAGCCATGCACTGGGCATGGAATATTTAAGCCCAAATGATAAACAACTATGAGCCTTGCGAGAGAGGAGTGATGAACAAGCACATTAATACATATTCATGTTACAAGCTTTGACATTAACCATTTCAGATTATGCTTTATCTGTTGTGTTCACTTACCTGTTATGAGACTGGTGAAGTGAGAAAGACAAATGAGATTTTATTCTTGGAGGGTTTACATCTTAACATCTGAAAGTCAGAATGTTTTTGAAGAGTGTTTAGTACATACTGGAAAATAATAATATTTGATATGAAGTTACAGAGAAACATACTAATCTTGTAAAATATTCATAATAAGGTTTTCTTTCCTTCATTTTGGTTCATCATCATTAATAAAATGTATGTAGGTCAAACGATTTTCATTGACAATTGCATAACCTTATAGAGTTGCTACTGGCTAAAAATAAGTAATCATCCTCTCAGCCTTTTTTCTTTTTTTAATTAATGAAGACCTAGGAAAAAAGCAAGTTTTCAACATATTCTTGGGTGGACTTCTTTTAGACATGACAAGATAAAAGTAGCAAAAACTCTTGCATTAGAAAAGGAACCTATTAATCTACCAGGCCACAGAATTTATCAAATGAGTGAGCTGAATATAAAGGTGAAAAAAAGATGGAGTACCAGATACTCTGAAATGTGGTATTGCTATTGATTGGTGCTGCTGAAAATGGCTGCACCAAACGGTGAAAAGGTAGTGGAGATGGTGAATAATTAGACATTAGTAAGGTATAATTTCTTTGTGTTTTAGGAGTGACAGCACAGAGGCAAATGGCAGGAATTAGCTGGAAGTACTGTACGGGGTGTGTTTTTCTCTGTAGGTTAATCAATAATTTTTTTCCTAATAAAGTCTCCAGAGGTAATCATGCTGGTCTACACAACCCACTGTGCACAGTAACACCGAGTCTCAAGAGGGCCAATGCATCTTCTGCCTATTTCAGGCCTCCAGGTTTTCGTGTTGCTCAGAGAACATGGCTTCTTATATAGTCTGTCCAATCAAGAGATTACAGAAACTCTCCCCATTACTGCTTAGGAAGTGAACTTTCTGCAGGAATGAAAACAGGATGTAAACTAGCACATGCTCTGCGGCACAAAATGTGCTTACACTGAAGATCCCCTGTGGAAGTGAACACAGCTTTGGGCCAGAGGGAACCTTGATAGATGGAGCAGTTAGTTTCCCCTTCTCTTTCCAGTTTCTCTGCAGGAGGGCAAAACTTTGAGTGGTTATCTATCGTAGCAGATACAGTGGGGACAAAAGGAGATGTGGAAGAGATGCTTATTGTAAGACCTGAGTGAAGATACATATTATCTCTAGCAGTACAGTATCCCATTTCCTGTATTCAAATATTTATTAACATTACAACAGAGCCACAGATGTTCAGTTTAATGTTGGTGTAAGGAAATTAGAAGGCTGGAATCAATAATCTTCCAATTCACAAGTTTTAGGGAAATAAATAAAGGATAGTGGAGAATGAAGACAAAATTGGGCCAGTACAAAAGAGAGAATGGAAGTCGCACACACAAGCAAGATTCCAGGGCTCTTTCTGTTCCAGTGATGTAATGGAAATGGACTTGGAGAAGTATTTGATCTCCTTGAGCTACAGGTGGCTTGAATCTTGCTATTACTTTAGCTAGCGGTGATCTACTGACATGAAGCTCACAAAAGATGTAGTAACATGGTCATGGTTTAGAGAGAAAACCCTTCTGCAGCAGGAAGGGAATCAAGCTCTTCAGGGGCAGCACTGATGGTCAAGGGAAGGACAGAGAGCAAAACACACAGAAAAAGGAGAGAGCGCACAGGTAAGTGTCCTGATGAAGGTAAAAGCAGTACTCTAGGTTCACATCAGAGATTCTACATGAGTAAACACAGCAGTGAAAGAAATCTTACCAGTGCCTCACTGAAGGGGCAAAAGTCTTAATCAGAGCCTGAAACAACTACAGAAAACAGAGCAGTCAAAAGTTGTGGGTTGGCAAATCTTGAATTGTTTTCCTTCATTTTCCACCCTCGTCAGTCAGATTCCTTTTCTTCCGGTTTTGCTTGCCCTCTCTTCCATTCCCAGTAGAATTCCTCTGTGGTCACAAATGATTAGTCAAGTTTCCTTAGTATCAGTTCTCTCATGATCTGATCTTCTTTTAATCTTGCAGCTGAGAAATTATAAAATGGTGGGATATCATATGTGTCAGGCTTTTTCTTGTCATTGTTTGGGGGGTTTGGGGTTTTTTTGTGGCCTTGATGGGGTTTTTTTTGTTTGTTTTTTTTTTAATACAAGGCACATGCAGATTATCTTATCTCACATTAGTTCTGCTTGGTCCAAACCAAAACATTCAGCACTAGATAGTGGCTGGATCTGAACACTGATGCATACAATTGGCTTTTGATTCCATGTCAGTGTAACTGAGGAAAACGAGCTCCTCTCCAGAGATGTATATTTACATCATTAGCATCTAGACAAGCCAGCTGAGATCAGCTCACTGTTTCTCTAAATACTATGCTCTATACAAAGCAAGACTGTAAAACCTTTGCAATATGAAGATTAAAGACGATCAGCCCTTAATTAACAGTCTGTTGGGCAGCAGGCTGCAAGTTAAAAATCTGAAATACGAGAAAGCAAGTCTTTGTTCACAGACTGGCTGAACTGTGGTTTCAGCACACAGTAAAATTGCAATCTTTTACAAATAGCTGTCTGCCAAATGAGTCACAGTAATATCTACATGGACGCTCTTTATCTGGCCCTGTAGTGAAGTAATGCAGCTTAGACAGAATCTTTGAAAAAAAGCCCATACTCTGTCTTGGAAGAAATCTGTTTCCATGTAGAAACACTGATAGCTTTTCAAGGAAACTGAATTGACAAATCATTTTATTGACTCTTCAGCATAAAAAACAAGAGCAGAAAGTCTTAGAGCATTAGGGAAATAAATTCTGGTGTCTTTTTTACTGAAACACGGGACATATTGTGTCCTTCAAGCACAGGCTCTGAAGCTTCCTGAGATACAGCATGAATTTTAGGGTCCAAAGATGTGTACAGGGAGAACTGAAACACATCTTTTAAGCTGAAAACTGCTAACTAGGTGAAGTTCATTTTGCTCCTTCTCTCTCCAGTGAACAAGGCACACAGCATTTTACACTCCATGTTACAAATTTGGGGCCTTTAGAGAAAAGGAGTGTGCAAGTGACTGGGTAGTGAAAATCCAACACGTTTTGCTGGGGAATAGGTAGGCAGCAACTTGAGTCCATAGACTTCGAAGACTTCCATGCACGCTTATTTTATGCAGATAAATAATCTTGTTTACTTCACTGAGTACCTCATATGTAAAGCTCTGCAAATCTGTGTGTGCAAGTTAAATGCCTTCTGCTGATCCTGCAGGGACTGTCTGCTCCTGTTGTAGAGCAAAGCTGCCTGCAAGCCTGTATTACTGCCTTTAATCCTCTGTGTGTATGTGCATTGTTATGTGACAGTGTTGCATCCCTGTGAGCATTCCAAAGCATTAATCCACTTCTGAGAACACTTTATTGCTGACCTAATGGTAAGCACACAAATGCAGAGAAATGAGCTGCTGATCTACAGGTTAAAAGATTTAATAAACAGGAATTTTCACAGTCAAGTTGCAATAAATATTGTGGGTCTTCAGTAACAGCAGATTGATCTTACTCTGGTGTGAAACCTAACTGTAGTGTATTTTAAAATATCATGAGGTACTATCAACAGTAATTCTTGCTAAAGTTGCACTGGAAGAGGTGAATAAAGTTTAGTAATTGGGCTTTACTTGAAATGTAAACATATGATTTAACAGATTGCTGGAACAGATTATATGCATAAATAAACCTGGATTGTGTTACTTCTTAAGGATATTAACTGAGGTTAACAAATGCTGTATGAACAAAAAGAAATTGCCTGGGATTCCACTGTCAGCAGTTTAAAATGAATTCCCTGCTGATCTCGTGACAAGCGTACAACCAACCCCAGTTAGACCTGGGGTTCTCGACTGTGTTGGCATTGTGATTGTTTGAAACTGAATTCCAGGTCCATCTCCCTGCTGCTGCCATGCCATAAAAGGGCAATTTTTATATCAAGCTTATAAAGCATTTGTCATCCTCTAGATGTTAAAGAATTTTAGCAAGTGATGTGTGAGTTTAGGATGTCAGGATAAATAAAGTATGAGCTTGGAAAGAAATAAACTTTAAAATGCCCTCTAGCTTTTTGACTCCAAAGGACTTAAAGCAAGGAAACAACAACAATCACATCCTGTTTTGTCACTTAGTCATGTCAAGTGCC
Organism: Corvus moneduloides; assembly: GCF_009650955.1. NCBI lineage: Eukaryota > Metazoa > Chordata > Aves > Passeriformes > Corvidae > Corvus > Corvus moneduloides. Next base: position 10,238,306 of record NC_045482.1, read on the forward strand.
AGTAGCCATTACCATTCCTTCAGCCTTTCTGTCCGTATTCCCAGCTGTTCTCATTAATTAAGCCAAATGTGCTGGCTCTATTTAGAACCTCTGCAGTTATAATTCAACTCTTAATACAGACTTAATCATACCTTCTTGAAATTCACCTCTCCACTGGAAATGGCACTGGTAACCAGATTTTGCTTTCCTTTTTGCTCTTGTCTCTTTCTGTATCTGTTATATAGAAATAGTTTTGGTTTGTTTTATGAGTAGAAATACTTTATGGATATGGGCTGAAAAGAAAAGGAACTGAATTTTCAAACTTAACTAGTGATGGATTGTAAGGGGTTTGTGGGGTTTTTTTGTTGTTCTAAGTATTAAAATGCTCCATAATATTTGGTTCATTTCTCTGTTTCACAGATAATGTTTTATCAAGAAAAGTTAAGAGATCAAATAGTTTACGAAAATATCATGACCAACTGAGTTTAGAATTGCTCATTATCTGTACAGCAAAGTGGGAAACTCAAAGGGGCTAGTTTTTAAATTAACTACCTGAGCCATGTAATCTAGCAAAGCCTCCAAAAAATGAAAAGTATGTTTAATCTGGTAATGACTTTTTTGATCTCTTACTACCAAAGCAACATAATTAGTGTTGATTTCTGGAAAGTTTCTCTCCAAAATCTACTTAACTTTACTCTCAATAATATGGAAAAAATCTCCCTTAAACCTCTATAGCAAAAATTTAAGGCTGAGATTTTTGAGTCCAGATGCCCAACGCCTTCTGAAATCTAGTTGAAACAAATGGACTTTCAGAAAAGGCCCAGCCCAACATGTTATGTTCCAGTAGTTTCAATTAAGGACACATTTGACTTTACTGTGGCTGTAACCCAATGACAGGAAGCTCTGATGTTTAAAATAGAACTCAATAATTTATTGTCAGCATTGTATCTTCCTGATACCTTGATGTTCCTCTTCTCCCTCACCCCTCATCTGCCTCAGCTCTTGAAAAGAGCCAGAAGGATCCATGCAGAGAGTGGCACCTCCAGCCTTCAGCCTATCTCCCTGCAAGCAAGGATATTATGCCCTTCTCAAACTGCAGTGAACCTTGGCAGGGGGCAGCTGTTCCATAAGCAGCATCAGAATATCTCCTGTTGTACCATACTTCTATCTAGGCCTGCAGAGGGTTGGGATTTTTGGTTTGGGATGGGGTTCTTTAGCACTCAGCTTGGCAGCTGGGGTGAGTTATTGGTACTGCAGAGAATGGATAACCATGGTTACTCAGTGTTTGAACACTCAGGAACATCATTAACTTGTCTTCCTAGATGGTGTGGGGACAAGCTTTCCTTTGTACTCCTTATCCAGTGTCTGTTTTGGAGTTACTGTGCAATGCTGGTGCTGTGATATTGGTGCCTTTTACATCATAACTTATTCTGCCAGTGAGGGGTCCCATTCTTAGTTATTCTGTGGTGGAGTTTTTTGGGGTTGGTTTCTTTTTTTTTTTTTTTTCCTTAGTGGTGCTGGCTTGCTCTCAGCTTCGTTTATGGCCTGTAATTAGCCATAGGTTTTCAGTAGCTTTATATGGACCTACAGTTAGCGTGGACTCTTAGCATCATAATTCAAAGTATTCTATCCTTAGCTCTCCTAATAGCTTCTCGTAAATGAGTTCATATATATGTCACTTGATAATTATACATAATATATATTGTGTAAAGCTGGCAATATAGCCACTCACAGGTCCTTCTAGACTCTCCAATGAGAATAGTTTTATTCTTGTAATTTTGGGGGTGTGGTTTGAAGGTTTTGAGTTGGGTTTTTGGTTTCGGTTGTGTTTCAATTTTGTCTGTTTGGGTTTTTTTTTTAAATGATTCTGCTAATCTGTTGTTAAAACCAGATGATGCTGGTATATGTCACAACCACTGAATGTTAGTGAAGCTATTTCTGTGTTCTTACTTTACTTCCTTTCAGTTCAACATCACTATAAGCTGGTAGTTTTCCCACTTACAATCACTGATGTACAGAGTTAATGCAATACCTCTGTATTTTTAATACTGCACTTGGGTCCAACTCACAGGTACTTCCCACATGGTTAATGGTGCTCAGTTCTAAGCTGAAAGCTTATCTTCAACCCATCACTTCAGGCAACTGTTTTGAATGGTAAAGCTTCCTGCATCAAAAGAAATCATGTGCATGTTTGTGTGTGGCCATCATTTGTTGTTTGCTGTCTGGCAAACACATCTATATGCTATATTACGTCAATTTTTATGTTTAAACAGTCTACATAAAATTCTCACCTAACAATGGTCATGAGCTGCAGAGTTCCATGCTAAGATTAGCACATCTCATAGCTGAAGAGTTACTCAGATTTTGTTTGGGCCCATCTCAATAAAGTCCATGCTAACAGAAATTTTCCACCTTTTTTCTTCTGCCACTCCCCCAGAGCATTTACAGTGTTTGCTTACCTTGGGTCTCAGGAGGGAAGCAGTCTTTCCAGACCAGCTGCTGTGTTAGCCTTTAATCAGGTGTTGGGAGGAGTCAAAGTTAAAACTTTTACTTTTTTCCTAGATTGATGACTTCCTGGCTTTCCTTCATTCTTTGTTTCTTGCTTAAAAGCCCAAATGTATGCTTTTGGATCCACTGAAAGGTACAGGGGGCTTTGGAGGCCCATGCAGCAAAGACTAAGGACACTTCAGCAGGCTTCAACTTAGGAACTAAAGAGAACAGCAAATGCTAATCAGGAGACTGCTGTCATCAAAATTTTTCTAGTCTGTAGTGGTGAAAGTCTAAAACATCTAAACTGATCAATAGCTTTAAAAAGCTGACAGACTCTCTTTCTTTGAAGCTTTTCCCAAAACGGTCCTTTCCAAAAGCACAGGATAACTTTGGAAACTGCAGACACACTTGCTTCAAGCTTCCTAGAGCTCCATCCAGTCTGCAGCAGAGCTAGTACTTATTCTATCTTTCCGTTTTGGACATGCTAGAAGGAGATTGAGAGCCTAAAGAAGTTGCATTTCTGCAGAACTGTCAGCAAAATTTTCTGTGATCCAACAGGGCACTTCTACTGCCTCTGAACCTGCCTCTCTGGGACTATGACACTGATTTAGCTGCAGCTCTTTTATCATGACAGGCAAGACCTTCCTACTGACAGATATTTGGGCTTAATATAAGAAAGGACATACACCATGCAATAAAGATGGTAATCATAAACTTGGGGAAACAGCTGGGGGGGGATAATAAAAGGTTTCTAATTGAGTGGAAGAAAATGTCTTTTCCACTGGAAGATACTTTCACTTTTTACCAGAAATTACCTATCTCTTCCCAGTCTTTAACCAGAGTAGCCACAACTAAAATCCACTGCCTGCACCATGCTCTCTGTACCCTACATCCAGTCACAACCAAAGGCAATGAGGAGCAGCTACTACGACCAGTCCTACAGAGCCACATGTGCCCAGCTACTCTGCCTTCAGCCCCAGTACTGCCCTCAGGATCTCTGCACTGTGTTCCAGCATACAATATAGATAAGGCAGCAAATCCTCACTGCCTCATCTTAAAGGGGAGGCTTTTCCGATTTAGGATCATTGATTGCTTTGTCCTAAATATATCTTTCCCTGGTCCCTTTTTTCCTGACTCAGAAGTTGAAACATTGTCAGGAATACATTCCTTCAGAAAAGGATAAGATACGGTAATATACGGTGCCACTAAATGTAGTGACCTCCATAAACTTCTCATGAACACATGCAGTTTGAAGGAATGCTTTTTAATTCAGCTGATTAAAGAGCATGAAAACAGATAGATAATGCTTAAACTGTTTGTATACATGGGTGTAGATTTTAAAGATGGAAGAGAGCCTAAAAAATTCTTAAACTGTACAAGTATTTTAACTAGACTTTACAAACTGCTTTCACTTTGGACTTGAGCCCGGAGTAACCATATTATGATTTCTTGGCATGAAACTATGGCTCTGATGGTTTAATTCTTCCATGAATGACTAACACTTTACCAAAAACTTTATTTAAGCACAGAAGAATGGATGACCTTCAAACAAATCACTTTTCAGTACCTGAGAACCCAGCTAGGAACAGTGCAGGAAGCAGGTGGACCTGCACATTGTACCATGAACACCATCCCTTCCTTTCATCCTGCCCCTCATGCCATCCTCAGGCCCTCTCTGATTGGTGTCACTGCAGGGAAGGATCTCCAGCTTATTCTTTGTGAGAACAAAGGACTTCACTACGTGTTTGCCAATCAGTTTACTTTTTGCAGCCTTTCAAAGTGGTTCACCAGGTGGTGCTTTTCTTGCCAAAAGGGAGGGTAAGCTCAGCTCTTGGGTTCCTGTTGACTTCCAGACTCACTGGGAACTGGATGCTGGATGCCCTCAGAGTTCTGAGTAAAGCAAAAAGATGCATCCTTGGTTGCTAAATGTTTGTTATCTACCCTTTAGCTGCTCATTGGTAAAGCAGGTAAGTGGCCATAATAGGTAAATGCTTGGGGGGAATGCTGAACAGGAAAACAAACATTTCCACATTTATGTGAGTTGTTTCCTTGCTCACAAAAGCCTAGGTTTCAAATACACTGTTAGCACAGAGTTTTGATATCCATGTTGCTGCTTTCTGAATAGGAGTGAAATGGGCTTCGCAAGACAGTGGGGAAATACATGTCTGGTCTGGAGAGGGAGGCAAATACATTGGAAGTAACATCCACACAATTCAGAAAATGCATTTCTCCAAACCATCGACAACCTTGCACATTGGCAGCTTCTCTGTCAAAAAATTAACTGTTACAGGGCCAGCTACTGACTGCCAGTCAGCTCACACCAGCGAGCTGCAGGATGAGAGGAGGTGGATCTGGCATCCTCCTCTCCTTGAGAATCTGCTGAAGCCCCAGATTTCAGTGTGGTGCTGCTCCTGCTGGGCCTCAGCACTTTGCTTTGACTCCTCTGTATGCAATGAATTCCTCAGTTACCTTCCTTCAATGCTAATTAGCCAAATTCATACGCAATGCTGCTGAATGAGGCAGCTCCAGGTATAGGCTCTGTGGAGATGACTTTGCCCTCAGAAAATAGTCCAGAGTTTAATCAGACTGTGTGAGTGAGTTAAAGCACTGTGTGCCTTTATGTAGCCATTAATAGTGACCGTGGTGGGAGACTGTCCTAACAGCTTGGGATCTTACTCAACCTGACTTCTTCACCTGGTGGGCATCTACACGAAAAAATAGGGAGCACTCACAATTTTGTGATCCTTCAACACCAGACCTGGTTGTGAAATGTAGAGGGCGGCAAAAGCTGCACTTGATAATAAGTATATTAACTATTAAATGCATGCCCTGCAGCATGATGCTCTTTCCAATAAAGCAGGCGGCAACAAAACCAGATTGCAACTGATAGGGAGTGTTCAACAGCCCTAACTGGATTTTGGCAGGATGAACATCACAAACAGTAACACGCCCCCTCTTGCAAGAAAAAAACAAAACAAAAAAACCAAAAGACATTAAATTGTTAATGTCCCTATATAATCAGAGCTTTGATCTTGATTCTAAGAAAAGGAACCTCAAGCCAGTAGTTGAAATCCCTACAGTAGGCACAGGCATTGGTTTAATAATGGTACAGAATAAGCTTCATGATGCTGTCTGCTGCTAGCTCTCCCACTCTGCCTGGCCTATGCCTACCTACTTAAGCTACAAAATCCAAGAGGCTATTTGATTTTTACTGATCACCAAAGACCCTTAGGGTCTTCTTAATGCATTCCAAAAACAGATGATAACCCTCCATTCTCCAAGAAAGGATGTTCCATGGCAGATCCTAGCCATCACTCCCCTTGCTTCCTAAGCAAATCTGCAGGGCTTATGACATTTGCTTTGTATTAACTTCCTTAATGGATAGCTCTGTTTGGAGTTCTTATTCTTTCAGTGACACGTTACGTGTCAAATCCTAAATGTTCCAAATCTTACCTTTATGGAAACAAATTAATTCTCTTGCTGCTTCTTGTGTGAGAATGTGTGGAAACTGGAGATTCTCTGACCACCCTCCAGACAGTTAAGAAATGGCTTCCAGGACTGTACTTTTAGGGTATGTGGGGTTCTGTTAAACAGCCTTTACAGAACCCAGCTGGTAAACACAAGGTGAGTTGCAAGGGCAACTGAGAGACAGCAATGAAGGGAAAGATTCAACAAGTCAAGGCATTGAAATGACTGGGATTAAAGCAAAAGTTAAGTACTGTGTGTCTTCAGAATTCAGGCTTTAATTAACAGCTTTGCTTTTGCTGTAAAGGATTCCTTGCATAGCTCCTGTTTTTCTTCCTGGGCATTTTGAAATATATTTGTATCTCGAGTCTGCTTTGTGGTATATTTCAAAAAAAGGGTTGTATCAAGGGAGAGCTTAAAAAGTATAAAATTAGGCCACTGCTTATGCTCGTTATGTAAGAGGCAATTTGGGCATTTCTTTGCTAGAATACACCCTCATTACATAGTGATGTTTTCCCAAATTCCTTTGGCCGTTTTAGGTGTATCTTTAAGAGAAGATGTGTCTATTTTTACTTCCCCTGCACTCACATCTGTTTCTTTCTTATCAGCAAATATCTATTCATTGGTCCTATCTAACTCTTTTACATTTATCTGCATTAAAATGTGTGTCACTCATTTACTCAGGGTTTGTACATAAATTAAAGTCTCCTGTATCTCCTATAGCAGTTATTCCTTCTGCTTTTTGCATCACCTAAAAATAAAATTACATTTGTTTATAGCAGACACATGAATTTGTATCCCTTAACTGTTTCTTAGTTCAATCAGTCAATTTTTGCAATTAGATTGTGTCTGAAGTCCCGTGAGTTTGACAGAGTATTTGTATTCAGAATATTCTGTTTCCGAACTTGATGGGGATGGGGGTTTTTTGTTTGTTCTTTGCCCAAGAAATAAAAGGTTTCTGACTCTTTTCTAAGAACTTTGAGAATTATTTAGATAGAAAACTCACAGGTCTACAAGCTTGGACTGTCTTAGCCTTACCTGTAATAAAAGTCCAGCATCTAGAAGACATTCCATATTTAAATAGGAATTTTTAGTAAGCTACTTGTTGTTTTCTGTCCTAGAAATCTCCTTGAGAGATAATCTTTGAGCAGTTCTGCTAAGTGCTCTGTAATCATAATGGTTTTTTACTTCTCGGAGTACTAAAATATTCTCCATGTAGGTACATTCACATTGGTTTTTCACATAATTTAAAAATCTTTCCACACATAATATAATTTCTTGCAATAACATAAGATGTTCATGGCAAAACATTATATTATACAGAGAATGCACTAGTGCAAAAATGAAAGGTAACCTCGGTCATCTAAATTAGGTCTTGAAAATTAATGCTGATCTGTAATCTTTGCCCAGGAGAAATGTAATAAGTCTTCAAACAGTTGCATCAGATTTCTAGAATTTTATCTAAGTAAGTATGTAACTCTACCCCAGCTGGATGATTAAACATTTAGCATACTTACCATAAATATGGGTTTGTAATGGGGAGCATTTAATTTGTTTCAGTTACCTGTACAAATAATTCTAATCTGCAGATCAGTTGCCCTGGTTTGAATAATGTGCATATTTAACACAGCAAAATGCATGTGTCTAAACTTGGCTTGCAGTGTTGAAGCAACTTATTTAGATAGACAGATATTTGATGGATATTTAGTATCTCAGATATGTTTATCATACTAATTCTAGTACATTTATCATATTAACTCTATTTAGTTACATGTGCAGTTTCTCCAGCAGATACACAAAGAATATTAGTATCACATCTAAGCAAACCACCTGTAATTAGTTCCTGTCAAAACTGACGTAAAAGCAACAGGAAAGAAGTTAACTCTCTTAATTCTTTGATAGTCGGTGTTCTATTGTCTGATGCAAGAAAAAAAAAAGGAAATAATTTACTACTACTACTATAATCATATTTTTGTAGAAATTGCCTCACAATTACATAACCATGTCCTTTGCACACTTTGGTGCCCTTTGTTTGTAAATCATCTCAGGGGAATCCACTAAGCCACTACTGGCAGTCAGAGGCAGGGGTTTTACGCAGTTTTCACGACAAGCTTTTTCCCCAAAGTGCCCTGTTTCATGGTCAGTTCCTGGTAGCAGTGTCATGTAAACATCCTCCACGTGTTTTAGACCTCCTTCTCTATAAAGTGTTGTCCCAGTAGTCTTCTGTGGCATTGCTGTGGATGGAGAGGCTTAGGGAATGCTTTACATTTATTAGAGTAAAATCTCTGTAGTCTCTTTTCCCTCCCTGTGAAGACAGAGTCCAGCCATCTCCAGGACAGGCAGTAAGTATAGTTTGATATTTCATTTATTTCTGTTAACCTTGCTGAGCAGACAGTATGTTACCAGACAATGAAATGGTGAAACATAAAGTTCTACAGAATTCTGAAGAAAGCTGCAGATGCAGAAAAAGTACTTGAGTTTGCTTCAAAATCCTTAACTCTAAGGATGTAGGTGTAAACCCAAGGATCAAAAAAATTGCTTACTTTATTAAATGAGGAGTTATAAGAAATCAATTGGCTTGTCCTGTCCCACAGATTGTGAAAAATCAGGGAGAGAAGAGAAAAGTAATCCTTCAGTTTGTAAAGAGAAGCAATACACATGGAAACACAGTCTCATACTTTTAAATTAAAATCTGTTGTGGGCATAAAATACTCTTCCAGGAAATTGGTTCATGAGTGGAAAACATGCTATCAGATGCAATAATGATATATGAGACCATCTCTTGTATTAATTCAAAAGTGCTGTAAGTATTGCAACATCTTCATTTGGGAGGGTTGGGTGCTAAAGCTCTAAGCAGAGCTTTCTGAGGTGGAGTGAAAGCCTGTTGCACGCTAAATGCACTCAGCAGCTGGATGAACAGCACTGGCTGGCTACCAGTATGTGCCATTTACTTTGTAAACAGGGAGCTCGACAAGTAAAGACCTGCTGGACGACTGGAAAAAAAAAAAGAGTAGGCATGTATGGAATTAGAGAAGAATATAGCTGGATCAGGTATATTGTGTGTGAGCAGTAATGAATGAGAGAAATATGCTGTCAGTGTGTTCATCACCAGCCTTTAATGACATACCATGATTACTTTCCCATTCATGTATAGAGTGTTAATGGCATGTGCTCAGAAGCAGCTCCAAAAGAAACAACTAAGGTACATCACTTCCTCTTGAACTATTCTTTAGGGTTGGTTTAGACATTACACAGATTAACAGTAATGTGAAAGTGGTAGAGCAGAAGGTTACAAAGTCATCCAAATAGATTCACCAAACACCTGCATTAAAAAAGCTTATCATAAATTTCTTACATTCTGATCAGGCAAGGAATGTTTTTAAGTGTACATAAAAGAGATTCTTAGTTTTCTTTTTTTCCTTTTTTTTTTTTTTTTTTTTGGTGTTAGATTAAGAAATGTGTCATATAATTAAAAATTTTATTTGCCAGTGATGGATCATCTGTAGCTAAAATCATGCAAGTGTTAGGGCTGCCACCTCAAGTTGGATACCAAATCTAGGGATGGCAAGATCATAGTGTTCCCCAAAAACAAATTTTGGAGGGAAAGGGTTCAGGGAGCAGAAGTGATAGTCTTCACAAATGCACTTCTACAAAATGCTGCAGTGTTTGATTTCATGTAGGGTCTGATCTTGGATAAACTGCAGGTAAACTGAGTTATGCAATTAAATCAGACTGGCAGATTGCATATGGATATGAAGTATCAGGTTGCGCGACAAGCTGTGTGAAAAAAGCATCAGACTGGGTCTTGAATTGCTTGAAAAGAAAGGGTGTTTTACAGCAGGTTAAAACTTTAGTTAGGCTTCTGGAGCACCATTAGCATAATCTGATTACTGTCTAGGCAGGTGATGGTTGCTCCTGGATAGGCCTAAAGGAAATGAATGCTCTGAAAGCATAAAGCAGTGCTCAGTGGGAGGCAGGAGGAATTCTGAACTTATTTGGGATTAAATGAATATTACAAATGATCCTGATAAATTTTAAGGAGTGTCTTGCCTGTTCAGATTTCTTCTTAAGGTTTCAAATACTGCTTAACCTTTCACTCTATCAAATTTGTTCTTACATCCATTGCCCTTATGATTTCTTACCTGGTCCAAAAGATATATTTGGGGGAGCTGTGGGGATGTGGTGTCGGAGGGGGGAGGCGTGTCAGGTTGGTTGGTTTGGGTTTTTTTAGTATTTCTGTTTATTATCTTCACTCACATCATTTGGTATATTCTCATAATGCTCTCTAACTAATTCTATTAAGCTCCCATTCCAACGCTAACATCTCATTCCAGGTGTTAAAGAAGTACTGGCCATTAAATTCTTTCAAAGTAAAGGCATGAGTTGTACTCCTTCCTTCTAAAGGAAATTATGATTTACTGGCAAAGAGCCGGGGTGAAAGTGACTGTCAAAAATTCTATATTGTGTTTCCAGCTGTGCATCTCTCCTGGTGCATAACTTACTGGGATTTTCTTGTGCTTCAATTTCAAGCTCCAAGCTTAGCCATTGCCATGTTTGTCTTAATTCTTGCTAGCATAGTTTAATTATTTGAATCCATTCACCTGTCTTGTTCTTCAGACCAGTAGAAATTATATTGCTAATTAATTGTGTCTAACTGAAACACTAAGTGGGCTTTTAGGTCCATACAGGAAAACTATAAAAAATCAAAGACAGTAATTTTTTTTAATACCAGATCTATTAAATGGCTTCTAAGTTTTGCATTTCTTATCACTGGTTTTAAGTCACTTTTAGTCCCTCTGCACAGGGTTTGAGTAGCACCTGGAATGACATTCCAGTTGTCATTCCAAGTGCCATTCTTTTTTTCATGTCATCATTTATAACACAGTTAATGTTAAATTGAAACGTCAAGTTAATGTTCAGAACATGATCCTTTAGACACCATTGAAAGAGAGCACTAGAAGAATATTTTTCCTTTATGTTCTTGTTTTCCATTCTGTTTTCCATTCTGTTTTCCATTCTGATTAGGGTGAAAAGACAACATCTCTGAGGTTTTATGCAGGTTGAAGGGCCTGTCTTCTCAAAGCTATGACTTTGCAAGGACATCCCTTGCTATGTCACACAATAAATGTGACACATATAGGGAACATCAACTTCCTGCATGTAAGCTGCAGTAGGATATCGCAGATTTCCAGGTAAAAGCCAATCATGCATGAAAACCCTCATGCAATTTCATGTGTCTGCAATAACTGCACATGAGAAGGAGCTCTGAAGGCTTTCACTGAGAATGGGACCAATATGCCAAAGCATTCATTCCCTCAAAAAAGGTTCTATCTAGGACCTGAAGATTCCTGGAAAGCATAAAAGTATCATTGGCCAGATCATCTCACAGCAGTAGATATTCCAGGGGATCCCCATGTATGTCTCACTTGAATTTTAAGACTCTTAGAGAGTTTGCCATTGCTGAGGTAATTCCCTACTGCTAAAGCAACTTCTTAGACTTTTTCCCAGAGATGTAACAGTAAGAGAAATCTAGATCTGGAATCTTAATCTACTCAGAGCCTGAATGTTGGGAAGAAGGGCTTATGAATGACAAATAGTTAGAACTGCTTTGCAAGAGCTTCAGGGACAGTATTACACAGTCTGGAAATTGCTGGAACTGAAGATAAAAAGGATTTCTCATAACCCGTGTCCCTTCAAAAATTGGTTAAGTATGTCAGACGAGATACTTTAATGTTCCCAAACACTTCCTTTCAGGCATTCTTCCAGGCCAGCAATGCCTTTTGAATTTTCCCTAAAATACTACTTCAACACATCGACCATCCACTTTGCTAAGGGGAAGGTGGGAGCAGAAAGCTTTTTGACACTGCCAATTCCTTTAGGCATCTGACTCAAGTGACACTTGTATACTGCAGATTAGTTTCCATTTCCCATTTCAGGTCAAACCTTTTATTTTCTTCTATTAAAGCACTGAACATATAATTATGAGTGTTTTCCACCTCTTTAATTTTGCCTGAAACTGATTCTGACCCTTTGATGTTAATTACCCTGAGATGATCTCGAACTACATTTTAAAACCCGCTGTGAAGCAGACCTGTGCTGTACATCTTAATTGTATTTTTCAGTTTGAGGACTCCTGCTGTCCAGTCTTCAGATATATTTGAACTGCATCCTGAAATTCAGGTTTGTAGTTAACACACACCCACTCACACCTCCCATTCCCACCAAGCCTTTCTCTAGAGCAGTATCTCCAATTAATCAGAACCCAGTTCTAGTTCAGATGTGGAGTAGCTGGTAGAGTTATCCCTTCAATCCTCTCAGGAGACAATTAAGGGCAAGGCAGTGCATCTGCTCAGGAACATTAGTTGTTCACTTTGTGCCTTTCTTTTATTCTGACTTTTAAATGTGTACCCATCAATATAAACAAATGGGTCTCAAAAGAGCAATTAGATTAGCAGAATTTCAAAACTCAGGGCTTTTTATGACTGTATCTCTCTTGTCTTGGCCAAGAAAAATCATTACTATAATTCCAACTGGATAAAGGATGCTTACCACCTCCTCAACAATTTGTTCACTGTTACCTCTATATGTATGCATTCCCATATCCTTCTCCGATTTCCTATCACTGGTTGCTGCCTCTGAGGAAAACAGCAAGAGGCAGGACTAAGGGGAGAGTTAAATTAGCCCACTTTCACGCTTCACCTCCAATAAATCTGCACCTGAATAAAAGTCTTCAGTAGCCAGAAGAGATAACAGAAGAAAAACTATAGCTCAAGAGAAGCAAATCTCTGGCTGACTCCTCAGATGAAGGACTTTGCAGGTATTCCCTGCAATGCTGTTGTAAGTCCATTCCCTCTTACTGTAGCCCTAATACTACTCAATCCATATAGCTTCGGCATAATTATTGGCTTAACCTTAAACCATCCTCTCTCTTAGAAAAGAAGAAAACACCTTGCCGCCTCTGTACAGATGAGGTGTCAGCTCTCCACAGTGAAGCACTGCTCCTGTTACTGCAAGGAGAAACCTCATGCAGATAGTGGAATTAAGCTGGTCTAAAAATACATCCAGCATCTTCTCTTTAACAGAGAATGACAGATCACTGCTGGGATTAAAAATGCAGCTTTACTGCCTAAAAGGGTCTTTATTGTTCCTGTATTTCACTCTGTGTCCAAAAATTCACCTGGAAAACTCTTAAGCTTAGAGTTGATTGTATGAATAAATGTCCTGAATAAGGAAATAGAAGAAAATATCATCATTAATTTTATCTAACATGAGGAATCCTAAAACAAACCAGTTACTCCCACAACAGATATCACACTCTGGAAAGAACACGATAATTTATGCTTGACAATACAAAGCACAATGCATGTATTTTTCAGATTTATACCAGGTAAATCATGAGGCTGTCATTTATTTTTAACTTATTGATCATTATAATCATCTGGTAAACCCCCAACCTTCTAATATAAAACAACGTGATCGTAAGAGAAGTGTCAATCATTGGAGACAGAGTCTATGAACAGGCTGAGTGCTGTGTACCTAAACAGGTTTGGCTGAGCTAACTGCACTCTGAACATATCTTTCCTGGCTTCAGCTACAAAACCATCCTCAGGGCACAGCTAGTTTTCTATTCCCACTGTGCTGCCCTAATCTAGTAAACCTCCACCTCTGACCTCCATAAATATTTTATTTTATTAATTGCAAGATGCTTGCTTCATTATTCTGCAAGACCACTTACCCTGATTCCATCTCTGCATTAAATGTTTTTAGATTTGGGCATATCTATGAAAATAGATATAGACTAGATAGATAGATAGATATAGAGATATGTGAACATATGATATATGTATGATTGTATCATGTGAACATGAGTAAAAGAAAGTAAAGCAAAGAGGCAATGCAGCAAGGCATTTCTTCTGTACATAATTTCTGGAATAGCTATGCTGCACACTTTTCTGCAACTGCTTCTGGCAGTTGGAAGCAATCAACACAAACACCTTGCTGCTTACAACAAAACCAAAAATTTTCTGTGATGGCTTAAAGAAACCAAAATCTGAAACAATTTTCATGAAGGAGTGAGAAGGAAGGGAAGCTTTCTTCCTGTGCAAAGATTTCTATGTGAAAGAAAGGAAGCCATGACTCTTAACGATAGCTAAGCATTACTGCTTCATTGTAGATGTTAGGCTTATCTTTTCTATTTTTCTCTGACATTTTCATCCAAAAAAATCTCTCTTGAAATTGAACATTGAGAAACAAAACTAATGTTGAAGTTTATTTCAGAGCTGACTGAAGTGAGCATATTGATTTTTGCAGATTTTGTATCAGCTTCTTGATATACTTCATTTCTCATTCAGCCATGTAATATTTGGGATAATATTTCTCTGCATACTAGAGGGTCCCAAATGTTGCTATCAAATAGAGAAGTAAACACCGTCATCTTGGTCCATACTGAATTCAGTGTGTATGAAGCATTTCTTTAAAAAAGCAGATTTGTTATGTTGTTATGGTGGTTGTTATGGTCTCACATACCTGGCAGAAATCAAGTGTTGCTTTGGTTGTTTTGTTGGTTCTTTTTCATGTGTATTCAGTGTACCTACAGAAATGACATAGCTTTCAAAATGCCTGGATTCTAGCATCTAGGATTTTTCTGGAAATGGCAGAATTTGCTAAATATCTACCTGCTTGGTAGTCTCAGAGCTGAAAACATTCACCATCGCCCTTCCCCTACCCCAGCACTCACACACACACGCGCTTGATGTCATGTTCTACATTCCATAACCAATTTGGTGTCACAACCACATTTTTCAGTAATAAGTGTGACATGCAAAGGACATGATTCAGCAAGACTAAAGCATGTGCCTCACTAGTGGCACATTTACATTCCTATTGATTTGAAAGGGGCTACTAAGCAACTGAGTGAGGTAAATACTTGCCTGCGTAAAGCCAGCAAAATGCTTTAAACGCTTGAATTAGAGCCTGATAAAGGGTAAGTACCATGTTCCTTTATAAACTTGTTTTATCATCGTTTTCAGGGAAAAAATTAAACCCAGTGGACTTCCTTTGGGTTCATTAGGTGACTACTGAAAATGATTGTTTCAGGGTAATAGAAACCTTTAGAAATCTTTTTTCCACGTTCTCTTGGAACTTCACCAGCCACGAGCACAATGGGGGGCGGAGGGAGGAAAGTCTTACATCCCATTGTCTCCACAGGACTCCCTGTTCCCTACTGAACACCAGAGTCAATTTTTCCGAACAGCTTTGTCTTTCTGCCAAAGATAATGTCCAAGTTTGGAGTGTATGGGTAAAGATGAAAACTGTGTCACTCACGTATGGCTTGCTTGCTTTTTAGGTGTTTCAGTAATCATTCCTTCCCTGTAGTTTGTGGATGCTTTGCAGTACTTAAGACTAAACTGTACTAAATCCTAGCTTCGAACCTCTCAACAAAGTAGTACAGCTATAGGTATCAAAATGCTGTACATCACTTTTTATGTACTTTCTTTAAAAAATCGGTATGGAAATAAGTTCTCTAAAAAAACTTCATCTGTCAGCTTTTTTTTTTTGTGGGAGGCTTCTGGTGTGTGGTTTTGCTCCTCCTAGAATGTGATAAAGTGAAACTAAAGGAAAAAAAATTTCTGCCTCCTTTCTGAACTTAAGAACATGATTTTTCCGAAAACAGAAGAGAGTTCAAGACCATAAAAATATTATTGCTAAATTTTGATCCCCTGAAAATAAGGTCAGGCTAAAGCAAACAAAATCCATTGAGGAGAAGTTGTCTTTATTAAGGCATTAACTTCAGTGGTGCTGTGAAAGTCTGCTCCAGGGGAGGTTCACTATGCAAATGTCAAATGGGAAAGTGTTCTCAAGCTGTTGCTTGCTGCATGGTTATTGAAGGATAAAACTTAATTCTTGGAAAATTATCCCTCACCAGTATCTCAGGACCAAAAATATATAGTATGTCCTCTGTGTCACCAGGGCTCGGCTGGCTGAGACAGACCCTATGTGACAGCAGTCAGTGGTGAGAGACCTCAAGGGCCTGCAGTGAGAAGACTGACTAGGCAGTGACGAGAAATATTTACCTGAAGTCTTGTATTTGAGCCCCTATCAGCAACAGATTTTTCTCATTCATTCCTCTGTACCCATCACTATTCAGTTACAATTGCACCTTGGCAAGCGCTGCCACAGAGGAACCATCTGCACTGGTTTAGGTACTGGGTTTCCTGTCCTTCAAAAAAACCTTCCAACAACCTTGCACTTGGCCTTGCTGAGCCTCATGAACTTCACATGGGCCAAGCTCTCCAGCCTGTCCAGGTCCCTCTGGATGGCATCCCTTCCCTCCAATGTGTCAAGCGCACCACACAGCTCGGTGTCGTCGGCAAATTTGCTGACAGTGCACTCAATCCCACTGTCCATGTCACCGATGTTAAAAAGTGCCAATCCCAACATCAACCCCTGAGGAACATCACTCATCACTGGTCTCACCTGGACATTGAGCTGTTGACTGAGTGTGATCATCTAACCAATCCATTATCCACCAAGATCCATCTGCCAAATCCATGTCTTCCCACTTTAGAGACAAGGATGTCGTGAGGGGTAGTGTCAAGTGCTTTGCACAGCTCCAGGCAGATGATGTCAGCTGCTCTTCTCCTACGCATCAACAACTGTAACCCCATTGTAGCAGGCCACCCCACTTGTCAGGCATGACTTGCTCTTAGTGAGGCCATGCCCTCAGGCTGTCATCACTCTCCTCCTTATTTTCCGTATGCCTTTGCACAGTTTCCAGGAAAATCTGCTCCACAATCTTGCCAGGCATTCAGGTGAGACTGACTGACCTGTAGGTTATGTTCTTTTGAAGAATACACTGTCAGAAAAGGACATGGAAATACTGTCCCCAGAACAAACAGACCTGCTGTCCCGGTTTTCTACAACTGGAAACCAGAATGTCTCTTTGGGACCTCTACCCAGGTGAGATCCTACATTTAAGTCATGTTAGGAAAAAGGTCTGTTCCTCTTGCAGATTCTTGAAAATATGAACTGCCTTATAAAGACTGAATCATCTCATAGTTAGTGGTAGTACAAGGTTGATTGTTGGACTGGATGATCTCAAAGGCCTCCTCCAACCTTGACGATTCTATGATTCTATAATCTCTGAAAAGCTTTCTGTGAAGACACAACTGTTACAGAGCAATGACTAGACAGAGGTGTTTGGGCAATTCCATCTGCCTCTGCCAAATTCTTGAAGTCCTGTTCTTTCCTCCTCACTCAGCTTTCTCAAGGATTGCTGATCAAGTTATATTAGAATGAAGACTGACTCTGCCCTCAGGAGATCACTGATTTCTGAAATTAATGCAGTTTCTGTACTGTTTTGCACTACAAAACAAGTGGCATTAAAAAATGGAAAGCGTTGCAGTTATATTGATCCACCCCACCCTCCCCTAAAAAAATCACTTTTTTCTATATTTTAGATTACAATTAAACTACCAGCAATAACCTCTGAAAAATTGTCTATTGCTCCTTGGCTGTTCACAGTAACTGAGGCTTGTACACTGCAAACCTCTCAGTGCTCAACAGTCAAAGGTTTTGTGCAGCAATTTGAAGTGTCCTCTTGTGAAAACAGCAGCTCTGGTTTTATAACTAGAGCACAACCATAATATTTGTTTTACTAGCTCAAGGTTCAATTTCAATACAATAATAAATAACAAAACCCTCTTCAAACAGCTCCTTAAAACTACAGTAGTTCAAAAAAGAAACTGCATAGATAGCAACTCTTCCTGTTTAGGGAAATGACTAAAGGCCATGCAGTTTGTCACTACTGTAAATGAGGAAGAGGAGAAAGAGAGAAATGACAAGAATCAGACACTGCTGTCCTGAATGATGGAGCTGACGCTCAGCATCGTGTAAGTGGCCTGATCTGCTCTGTAATGTGTGCATGCTGCTCTCAAGAATGGGGTGCCTGCAGGACTTTCAGGCGCTGGCAGTCCATTTTCTGATTCTCTGTTTTTAGAAGCTGCATAGCCACTCTATTTTTTGTCTAATTAGTCATAGCTGTGATACTGTTAATATCTTCTGAGATAATGGGGCCAAAATTTGTATACTTCCCTGAGCGAAAGAAGAGTAGATTACCTTAAAACCAAAGCCCCTTGGAAAAACAGGAACAAATTCTTGTCATTTTTACGCTATGAATTTGACACATCCTGTAACATAAATAATGTCAACCCAGAATCACACTGTCCAAACTAAGTACTTTCCTGTTATCTGAGATAAACTTAAGTTAAGCTCTGTGAGCTGGTTTTGGGTTGAGAATTTCCTAGAATCTGGCAACAAGCCAGCCCAACCCAGGTATATGTGAGCTGGAAAGCCCCAAGCAGTCTCTTTTCAAGTACCTGGCTTAACTAAAATATTCTCATTTCAAGCTTCCTTGCAAATCATTAGTAAGTATTGACTTTAGTTTTAGCTTCTGTTTATCTTCAAGAAGCAATGTCTTGAAGCTCCAGTGTACCATTTCCTTCTTTCCATTGTGTGTATTGATTTGCCAAAGGATATTATGTTGTGCTTTGGAGACTTATTCTCAGAATTTTAGTAAACTGGAAATCTGACAGATTATAGGCTTTCAAACTTCAGATTGCACTTGCAATTAATCTAGTGGATTTCTCTCATATATCTAACAATTAATAGAAAACTAATTTGAAAATGTAAATGAAATTATGTTTACCCAGCTACGAGGATTTATACTAAACTGCCTGCAAAAAATAAAGAAAGGTGATTCTCTGAAGTAAATACTGCTCAGAGTAAGGTTATGACTCCATGAACTGTTTAAGGTACTGGGTGTAGGTAACTACATAAGTGGCCTGACAGCCGAAAGCTACTGTGAGACTGCTTTCAGTGAGAGCCACCACCCACTCACCTTAATGGATGAACAGGGTGAAGCACCTTCATTGGTAATTTTTTTTTTCTTCTGAGAAATAACTAAGAAACCTCAGCAGGAGAGAAAAACTCTTCAGAAATCATACAGATACACTCTTCATACATTTGAAGAAAACCACCTGTTAGAAGGAGTTCCATGAGCAGACAGTTGTTCAGAGATTGGCACCATGATTAAAATGAAAAAATAAGTATCAGTTCACTCACAAGTCCTTTAATTTTGCCCCTATCTGTCCAAAAGGCAGTAGTATTTGGGGTTTTTATTAATTAGCTTATAGTGTTGAATTACGTCACTGCATGCTTGTGGTGCATTTTGGTACACATTCAACAATGTAATCTGTCATAAAGAACAAACTGCATTTGCTGTTTAACATTTTACTTTAAGTATTCTTGGGATGCTCTGCTTAACCAAGAAAAGGCATGAACTCGTGTTTTTCTTGGAGAAGTGCACAATAATTTCATTAGAGGTACTACAAAAGATCATTAAGAGTTTCCCCTTCGCGTATATGGGAATGATTTTTTATTTATATTTATGAAGAGAAAAATACAAGGCAAGGTTATCTGAGAGGAGTGGAAAGACACTAAAAGTGTGAGTGAAATCAAGCATTTTCAAATGTAACTTTTTCTTTTTTTTTTTTTCTTTTCAATTTCAGTGTTGACAAAACTGGCATTGAGCTTGTCTCAGAGTGATTTTCTTCCCTTGAGCTTGTGAGTTCATTTTCTTGGATGACATATCCATGGATGGACAGACTGGATGTCAGTCCAACATCTCAGCAAAGTTAGTCCAACCCAAACATTGCAGAAATGCTTTATTTTCTCTCTGCTTGCTTACTGTCATTCCCACCCTAGAGTCCCCTCAGAGCTCTCAATGCTCTAATACATGGCAAATCCATCACCTGATGTGTCAGCAAAGACACATGACCACATCCCCTCTGTCACGAGCAGTCTCCTTAGTCCCATGCCTGAGAAAATGCTTCAAAACTTCTCTTCCTTTCTAACCAATAATGGGAAGTATTCATCACTGTAATACTCTATCCTGCTGCTGCTGTAGCTTGCTCTCAGAGGAGTTACTATGGGTTTACAGAAAGAGGTATCAAGTGAGGTTTCTAAGTCATGCAGATCAGAAATAGTTATGTAACAGGCCTCTCCATTTCTCTTCCCAGTTCTACTGTGCAACATCCTCATGGCCTGTCTCTCCCTGTAATTCCACGGATACTCATCTCTGGATTTTACATTTCTTATCATTTAGACCATATTTAAGTGTCTCTATGATTCATATTTTTGTATATCAGCTAAAGTTTATTCCCTTCTTCATAGCTCTTTATGCTTAAATTCACACTCCTCCTTGTGTCATTAAAACCAAAAATTAGCGTCCAACTGTGCAAAGGATTCTGGGGCAGCAACACGGAAAATAAAGCTGCAACACCTAATAGTACTGTCAAATGGTTGTACTTAAAGATTTGGAAATTGGGGTGTTTCCTAATGTCATTCACGCTCTTCCTGGTGTCTCCTTATTTATTTTCTCTAGAAATCATGAAATACAGGTGTAAAAATGACAAACATAAATTATGGGGGAAAAGAATCCAACTTTAAGTGCATACCAGCATTTCAAAGCAAAGGTCATGTAGTCTCCATGGTGCCCTGAAGGCCAGCATCCTACTGCTCCCTTCAATTCCCAGTTATGAATTAGCAGGCATGGAAGGATAAACACAGCTGACCTTAAGCTAACTCTTTCCCTAAACTGTGGGCCAGCCTGTGATAATTTTGATTTTGAGAGCCTTTCTCTTGATTTTAGATTTTGTTACTGGTACAGCTTATTAAAAGAAAAGCAAACAAAACACACATTTCATAATTTGCTTTATTTCTGCAAACTATACCTTTGTTTTCCCTACCAGTGCATGTTCTTGTCACACATGTTCTCTGTAGGTGTCTCTGAGGTTTTGGATCTGTGCTGAAGATGGGATGAGGCTGTATGACATCATTGCCCAGTCATTCAAGCTCATATTGGCTTCCCTTTCCACTGCCAAAGTTTCACAGACGAGCAATGGCCCCAAGGTATTCAAAACAGGTAGACAGCAGCTTAAGGATGTCTTGGCCTCCCGATTCTTCCTGCTGATAATGGAGGAATTGCAGGAGTTCAAAATTTGTCATTTACACTCCCAAATGTAACGGAGGTGAAATGGGGCACTTCACCCCAGCTGCCTAGTAAAATCCAGCTTTAGAAGAGCCATGCTTCCATTACTCAGCTAAGTCTAGGTCATATATAAAAAATGCCAATTCACCAAATTAGTGGTTACAATTTCACAGGGACTGACAAAAAAAGATGCTGACCTTTGTTTTCTTATTTTAAGCTGCTCATTGATTCCTTCAAATAATGTCAGGGACAGTCTCATTACATTTTTTCCATTCTGTTTGAGAAGAGGGTGTAAAACAAATTCCTCAGTTTATAAAGAGATTACATGAAAGTCAATATTTTCTCTTCGGTCAGGTGGGTCAGTTTTAGAATCAGTCGTTTGCTTTTATAAGTGAAAGCCTTTAGAGGAATTTCCACCCCACCCAGCCAGCTAGTACAGCTTTGTTTAATGTTTCGAACCCTGCCTGGCTCCAGCAGATAATATCCATATTTATTGACACAGAGCTCTTCTGTGAATATGACCATAAGTTCTTTGTGCTCTGCAATCTCGCCCCGCTCATGTGCTGCAGGAAGCAGCTGACTGGCCTTTCCCTCCCACCACATCCTTTGGTATGAAGATGATATCTCTGCAACCACTGCCTACAGAAAAGATGCCACAAGCAAACAGGTGTTTTCAGCAGGCAGGAAGGAAGGGAGAAAAATAAATAAACCTGAGTCTGCAAGAGAGCAAGAAGGCTGTGACACACTTTCTAGTATCTTCCACGCTGAATTTTATCCCAGACCTGCAACCAGCAAATCCTGCCTGTCTCAGATCCAATGAAAAGGCTTTTGACTGCTTTACAGAGCAGGACTGGATAGTTATGTTTAAAACAAATAATAACAAAACAAAGGGAGAGTCATTTAACAAAGTAAAGTTTGCCAGCAAGTTTTCCTGTGGATAAGTATACCAGTATTTGCTAGCTTTGCAAAACTAGCCAAAGGTCATACTGGCTTTTTCCCAAATTGCAGACAAACCTTTGAGTGCCCCAAAGACTTCAGCTGCTGCTGCAGCATCACACCCTTCTGCTTATGTCCTTTAATGTTTACGTAACCTTAAGCCTAGGGCCAATGAAAAAGGGGTTATATTTTTTCTAAAAATGTCAGCCCATGTTTAAAAACAAAACAAAAAAGCCCAGCCCTTCCGCACCAAAGGCCAATCCAAAAACTTCTAAAACTAAGATCTTTAAAACCTGTATCTTGTTTTGGCATGTTAAAAATAAATAAATAAAAAATTCCTAGATTTCTGTTTGAACTGACTTCCCGTTGGTACTTACACTTGTACCGTATTTAAAATTATGCAGTCTCATTGACTTTGACACGTTTGCTTCAAAACCTATACAAATGCTCATACATGTTTAGATACTGTCCAAACAGAGGAGTATCTACATGTTGTAAGAGAAGAATGGTAAGAATGGTTTGCAAAAACAAAACTAAAAAGCTCAGATGTATTTCCCTTTTTTTCCCCATCTTATGACTAAAGTAACTTTCAAATTATACTTACTAGTTCATGCAAAACTAGCCAGATCTACTTTGATTTACCATTGGAATTCACATAGTTGAAACCAATTAGAGCTAATTAAAGCAACCTGCCAAGCAAAGGCTTAAAGGAGAGCACCCAGTTTGGCAGGAAGGTGAAAAAAGCACATATACTCTCTACTAAAAGTACCATCTTTATACACGGCCGTGGAGTTAAATAAACTTGGGCTTTAAATTCACGGCAAACAAACCAAGTAGTCCTGAGGCAGTGAAATCCCCCAGAGGACATCACTGCCTATTTCCAAGCACAGCTTTAATCACAGAATCACCACCTGCTTGTTTAAGTTTCCCCTGATGCTTAAACACTTCCCTTCTGTCCTTGCCACAAGCAAAGTCTCTGCTGCTTCAGCACCAATCAGTGCCTGGGGATGAGCACACCTCAAACTGCCAAGCAGTGAAAGTACAAGTAAATCTGTACAACACAACTAACCAGGGATGGTTGTACAAAAAATACATCAGTAAATTCAGAGAAGAGACAACTGTCAACAGGTCATATTTGAGACACAGAGTAGGAAATTATGATTTCTATATGATTCCCTGATATTTCACTTCAGAGCTCTTGTCAGTGTACTTCTGAGCAAGCCTCCTGTAGCAAAGCTCTTCCACTCCTGAGGAACTGGGTAAAATCCTTCTGCTTGGCAAGTCTGCATTGACAACAGCTGTGCCCTGTCAGCCATTCTCTCCTCAAGGTTAATTCTGCCACTGAATTTCTCTAGCAAACTGAGTAATACTTGTTGGTCATTGTCACATAAGAAATGGCATTTCTGACTTTGTTTCAGTCTCCCAGAACGAATGAAAGGCAGGGACAGAAACCAGAAAAAATGTTTTAAAGAGAAGAAAAGAAAATATGTGTGCAACATGTGCCACAAACCCAACTATGTTAGCATTCAAACTGCTTTGAGTTCTGATTAAATCTTGGGCGAGATGATTTAAAATAAAAGGAGGAAGTTGATGTTTCAAGCCATTACCTTGGCTTTTTCATGAGACATCAATATTTCAAAAGTAAGAAAATTAAGTTGGGTTCTTCAACCAAAAAAAAGCTGAATTTGCCAGAGGGGTAAAAAACTTCATTTTGGCCACAAGTAGTGACATTTCCCCCCCACTTATATAACAAGATTTGTGTACACCTTCAACTACCAGCTTTCTAAATTAATTTCTCCTGGTTAAAATATTTTTCACTACTATTGTTCCAGTTCTGCAACGAATACTCACAAGACTCCTACTTCTGTTTATATTCAGAGGCACTATCAGGATATGAGAACTGTGTGCAGAATTACAAATTGAGTGGCTTTGGGTTTTGGTTGGGGGTTTTTTTCCATAGTTTGTCTAAACAAACTACTTCTTTTGTATACATATATATGTCAACCTTCTACCCCCTCACCTGCAACTGGGCTGTTGTAAGGGGAGACAGGAAATCAGTGTGTGAGATCTGTCAAACTCCCTCAGATCTCCCACATCTGTCTCCTCCCTAGGCCTGCATCTCAGAGCTGAAGGTCTCAGGGCACTGGGAAGGGGCTGTAGCATTGAACTGGAGCAGGAGGTGCGCTGCAAGACAGGACCCCATCTTGTGACAAGTCCCCAGAAGCTACAATCTGCTTTTGCAGCATGATGTCCCAAGTCTTTCTATATTACTTGAGATACATATATACACATTCCCTTCCTGCAGCCCAACATACGAGCGTGTACTGTGCGGTGTTAGTTACTCAGTAAGGAAGTGCCCTGTGAGAGGAGAGGGAAAAAAACCAAACCAGTTCTGTTCTAAAAGTATGGTAACATATCATTCTTCCTGAAGCTTGAAAAGTCAGTCTGGCTTTGTTGCATACATTTGTATTTTCTCAAGCTCTCAGCACTCTTGCAGTGCTGGCTGCCCTGCTCTGCTGCTCCAGCTTCCCTGCAGCACAGAAAGTTGCTCCACGGGCTTTACAGGGAAACACATTCCTCAGCTTTTCTTCATGGTAAATGCCTGATCTAATAATTTTTGGTTTGGGTTTCTGAACTCGTGTTATAGAAAGTCCTATTTTCTCTCCTTCAAATACTGATGTGCACGCAGTTCTTGCACAAAAAGGTATGGTTGAAACGACTGAGAAGAAGCCTAAATGCAAGCTACAATGTACAACTACAGGGAAAATATTCTAGATAGAAGCAGGCTTTTCAATTTATTGCAAGAAAGCCAGGAGCAGACAGACTGGGAAGTTCTAGCCTAACTCAAACTACAAATGAGACTCATTTGTTAGCAGGAAATGTTAGCAGAGTGCTGGCAGGCCTGCTAATGGCCCCTTCCGGATTTAAAGTGAACAGATACATGTTAGAGTGGCTAACAGCTGGAGGGGAGGGGAACCCACTAACAGAGACCTATTTATCGGTACACCTTAGCTGGGTGAGTTTCTGGAAAGTCATTGTGTAGCATCAGTATGCCGTTTGATTATGAGTTTTTGCTTTTTTTTAAGGAGATTTTACACTATTTGAATTTCACTCAGAAAAGCTAACAAACCCCATATGTTCTATTTATTACTGAGTACAATTTCCTCTGAATAAA
This sequence comes from Corvus moneduloides, assembly GCF_009650955.1. Lineage (NCBI taxonomy): Eukaryota > Metazoa > Chordata > Aves > Passeriformes > Corvidae > Corvus > Corvus moneduloides. The sequence continues at coordinate 10,263,400 of NC_045482.1, forward strand.
CTCTGATGAAAAGAGAAAACTTAATTTTTTATTTTTTTTTTTCACTCAGTGGATCTATTCCTAGAGCAAACAGCAATACGAATCAGTCATGTCTAGTGATCAACAGTGCTATTGGGGTAGATGTCTAACAACCAATGTCATAATCAGATCTGTATTTTATTTGCTGTGCAAAATTTTTGAGATCGAAGGGACCTACTTCAAGGTAAAAATCATTCAAATCAATGTACAAATGGCCTGGCACAACAGTTTGGTATATGACCTCATAATCACTTTATAACAGTCCCTAAAACTTGATGTAAGCTAGTGACTTTGGGCTACTATGGTTTGTATTCTAGTGATGGATTTGGTAAGACATATGGAAAAAAATGAGGGAGGGATTATGTTATTTTTTTTCCACAAAAATAAATACTAAAGAGAGAAAAATATGTTGGAGGAGATACGAAATTAGAAATTCTATCACTGAGACATGAAAATGGGAAAATAAAAGAATAATTGGAAAACTTCAGAAAGATTCAGCATCACATACCAAAAAACTGGTGTAGTGGAACACACGCAGCTGATGTGGTCTTAAGTCGTGAAGTGTTTGAGAGGTCTACACGTCTTTGTCTGTTTGCTACAGTATCTGCATCATCACGAACACTTACCATATCTAGAAAAGTTAGCTCTAGTTTTCTTTTGCACCGTGACTTCAATTAAATGCTTACGTGGTTTTTGGACTCTTACAGATAACTTTTGTTTGGTTGCTAAAGCAACAAGTAATCCTTTACATGTCACCAAGCAAATAATCACATAACTTTGGGAGGCTTTTGGGGTGGATAACCATGGGGTATGGCTTGGACTTCAGACAGGACTAGGACGGGACAGGACTGCGGCTCTGCGGCCATGCTTACGGTAGTAGTGGTGTGAATCATCCGTTTTAACAAAGGAGCATTTCCAGAAACAATTAGGTTCGTTCAATTCAGTAATGTAAGAGTCTAAACGAAAAATGTGTGCCACCTTAACAACTAAAGGGAAGGTCGGTTTGCTTCTAGATGCATTCTAGATACATAGCAGGCTTCTGCTAGATTGAAGCCTGCTATGGAAACACCAGCTATTTTTGGAGGAAAATGTCATGAAAATTGTATGCAAATTTCTCCAAGAGAAAAATGAAACAGTCTAAAACTTATCTGAAGCATTCCTATAACTGCACTTCAGCCTTTGAATGTGCTTCCTATCAATAACCATTACAAAACATGCTGGTCCATTTTAAAATATGATTTGTTGTGAAAGACTCCACTATATTGTAGCTCTTACGTTATAAACCAAAATGTCCTCTGATCCTCGGCGTTGAGCTAGCGAGGGTTTTGATTTACACAAGGTTTGGTTTGGGGGCTTTATTTAGCGCTGTAGTTGTTGTCTAGGAATGAAGTGTGTCGTGACGAGGGGCTCCACCTCGGGAGACGTTTATCGCCGGAACAGGGTTTGGTGCCACGAGCAAGCCTGACAGGAGTTTCTGGAGTTAAATAAACGGGGGTTAATGCGCATCCCGGCCTCGAAACGTACCTCGATAGGAAGGTACGAAATGCCCCGTTGTTGCTGACGGACCCTCTCGCCAGGCGGCTGCAGAGGCGGCAGCTCAGCCCCGGCCCCGCGGGCCCGGCTCCCCCGAGCCGCCCAGCCCGGGCTCCCTCAGCCGGGACCCGGCCGGCGGCCGCTCTCCCCCGGGGCTCCCTCCGGCGCTGTCCGGGCTGCGCGGCCCCGGCCGAGCCGTGCGCGGAGCCGCCGCAGCGAGGGGCGGGCAGGCAGGGCCGCTACGCCACTTTCGTAGCGGTGGAGGAAATGGCTGCGCATTGGGCAGCGCGGGCTGCGGGGCCGCGTGTGCAGGGCGAGCGCGGCGTAGCCGGGTCTGTGAATAGCGCCGGCGGAGCGGCAGGAGGAGGAGGAGGAGGCGCCGCGGCGGTTTGGTACCGAGCGGAGAGGGAGATGCACACGGCACTCGAGTGAGGTAGCTATAAAACCCCATTTGTTTACATGCCCTCCCCCACAGCCGCCCGGCGCCGCGGAGCGGGTGGCGGCCGGCCCGGGCCGTGCCGGGGCGGGGGGGCGGCGGTGCGGGCGAGGAGCCGCAGCGGGGACCGACCGGCGGTAGCGGACACCACCTCGCCCGCGATGCGGAGCGGCGAGAGGGGCGCGCGGCGGCACGGCCGCCTCATCACGTGGCGGCGGGGCCCGAGGCCGCGGGGTGGGCGCAGGGGGCCGGGGGGCGGCGGGCGGGGGGAGCACGAGGCGCCGCCGCGGCCCTGGCGCATCCCCCCACCCCCTTTCTTCCTCTGCTCGTGAGGCGACCATGCGGCAGGTAAATCCTCCCCGCCCCCGCTCCCGGAACGGGGGGCCCGGGACGTGGCGGCGGGGCCGCGGCTGCCCTGGCTGCTCGGGCGGAGAGAGAAAGGGGGGCGGCAAGGTGCGGCGGGGGTCGGGGGGGCGCGGCGGGCCCCCGCGGCCCGGCGGGTTCGAGCCGTACGGAGCTGCCCGGCGCCGCTCTCCCACCTCCCTCTCGCAGCCGTCCTGCCGGCAGTGCGGCTTTGGGCGCGCCCCGGCCCTGCCGAGCTCCCTCGCTCTCGCTGCGGCCACGTGGAGGCCGCGGGTGCGGGTGGAAGGTGGCGGCCCTGCCCGCCCGGAGTGGGCGCTGCGGGCTGTGCGGAGCGGGCGTGCTGGGTCCCCCGCAGGAATTGGCGATATTTGGGGGTAGTGCCATGGCGGTGGGCGATGAACAAGGCACGCAATTAAATCTTGTAGAGCTTACGGTTGGGATTTATCGTTAACACCTGCGGAAAAATCATTCGGGCTGTAACGTAACGTGCACGTACCCTTAAACAAGGGTAAGAGTGGAAGGGGTCAGGAGGCTTTGTCGCTGTACTATACAGACACAGAAATGGTGAGCGAAAAGAATTGATTTTCTGTTCTCAGCTATCTGTGCTGCTTGTGCTGCATCCTTTGGAAATACACACTAAATGTTGAAACTGCGGAATAAAATTGGTCTTTAAAATCTGTAGCTATCTTTGTCATTTTTGGGCCTCTCTGTAGAAGTGTTCATGCCTGCTTGCTCTTAAAACTGAGCAAGAGTTGCCGAGTACAAATACTTCTGTTTTCTAGCACTCCTAACGCTGTATGTCTGTAAGTAGCAATCATAATGTGTTTTTTTTATTAAGGTAGGATCTTGTACCGTAACATCAAGGGAACCTGTGATAACCTCGAGCCTGATGCAGAACTGAGAAATGCACACTGGAAGACCTGGTTAGTTTTCAGAGGAGCGGAAGCAGTTGTCATCTAGTTAACAAAAGTAATTCCTGGCATGTTCCAGCGGGTATGTTCTTGTATCCCCTTGGGTAGTAATAACTGACACAGTGACATTAGAATAGAAAACTATTTCTATATTAAAAAGATATATGAGGTTTTTAAAATTCGATTTTTAACAGAGAATACACTGTGATTTTCTTCAGTGAATAACGTGCTTTGCCTTAGATATGTAGAGAAATAGGAATTCGGTGTGAGCCGGACTGAGGCACGCTGTGCAACTCCAAAGTGAGACTAATGGTTACTATGTAGGTTAATAATTTGGTATGATAATGTGAGAAAATAAAGTGTAAAAGCTCTGGTTCCCAAGAACATTGACCAGTGTCACTATAGACTTCACCAGCTAAATTCCTGTGCTAAATTAATGGTTAAAATAGGATTGGTGGTGGTGTCCTGCAGCACTTCAATTTTAAATTGATTTTAACTCATACTTTCAAGAAAAACGTATACAGCCGTGCAATCTATTCCTAAAGAATAGGGCCTAGATATATAGATGGACTGTGAATTAATTGTGTAATTTTGATGAGATTAATAGTGGCAGTTCCACACGGGCGTTACATTAGTGTCCATGGGTGGGTGTAGAGGGGTTACCTATCTGGAATAGGCAGTGTGGCTGGAGAGTCTGGCTACAGAAAAAAAGTTCTCCAAAACAATGAGCTTTGTTTCAGTTAATATTTGTGTAGGTCTTTGTGCTTTCCAGGTTGGCTTACATAAAACCCAGGTTTTAAGTTTGCAGCACATATCCAGTCAGTCATAAAATGTACAGTTACAGCAGAGTTGTGGTTTAAAGTTTTTCTAATATGCTCACAGGCTTTGTCTTAACAGATGTTTTTCCCACTGCAAGAAAATAATTTAATGAAATTGGATCATCAGGGTAATTCAGACATGTTCTAGAAAGTTTAGTTGTCATGAAAAAGTACATGCTGACCATCATTAGATGGTGTGACAGAAATGTATACGTATAGCAAAATTAATATATCCAACTTGGCATAGGTTTTCTTCATGGTCTTCACTAAGTAAGTCAAGCAACTGTTTACTCTTTCTATTCATAATACATTTTCTGCAAAGCAATGGCTGATTCAAGTCTCTGAAGAGACTTTTTAAATAGTGCCTAGACCGCATGGACTTCAAGTTTGTGTGTATATAGTCCCAAAGGAAGTGTGTTTGGACTTGTTTGCCTTGGCTGTCCAGTTTCAGTGTCGTTTGATCATGATTGTGCCTATTGTAAGGACTTATTCCTGTTTCTCTCACAGTTTTTACAGAAGTGGAAGTTTGTTTCAAATGTACGATGGGCACTTGATAAATCAGCGATAAAGTAAATCAATTGGAGAACACTTACGTGTTTTCATCAGATGGAATTGCTGATTAAAATTACACAAGCTACTTAAAAGCTAAACTCCATGAAAGTTTTTCTGCAAGTTATGATTTGGTTTTTACTGTAGTGAAACTTGGTAGAAGAATGGTGGTATCTGTACAAACTGTTGGACAGTAGAAAGGATGGACATTCATAACTGCATGTGTCAGCAATGAAAATGATACAGAACGAGAAAATCTCATTCCATTTTCTTCTCAGTTCGACAGTCAACTGCCAGAAGACTTGCTATTTCATAGCATGTTATTTTATAGCATGTTTTCAGAATTGTCTGATGTACCTTGACTTTCTGTAACACATTTAAAAATGTCAGAAGTTTCAGAGAAGGGAAGTTTAATGGCAGTTCTGTTCCTTGGGCAGGTATGCTTTTCACAGGATTGAGTGTTATTTAGGTGCAGGGTGAGTTCTGTGAATACTGAGAATTTATGCCTTTTGGAACCAATTTCTATTCCAATGTGAAGAGAATCGGTATAACTTCCTGGTTTTCTGTGGGAGTCCAACTTAATTTAGAGAGCAATTATTTGAAACAATTTTATCATATGAAAAGTATCATCTTTGGGGGTGGGCTACTGAAGTTACCTTAAATGAAACTTGTAATCTAATCTTGCTGATAAAGGTGTGAACTAATACTTGATGCAGAAAGAATTTGACTGCTCTTAAATAATTTTTAATTACAGCTGAGGTATTACTTGAAATACACCTAATAAGGTCTGGTAAGGAAATGTGTACCAATTAGGCAAAGCTAATAAAACCATTTTTTTTCTAAATTTCAAAAACTGATTGATATGCTGGAAACCGTGTTCTGCCATGGTGTAACCTCCTAAAGGAAAGAAAGGTATGTGCTGCATCAGTCTGCCTATTCGTAGTATTTTAAGTGCTGTTGAATCAGTGCCATCCCTCCAGGCTTTTTGGATGTAATAAAAATCTGAGGACTAAAGTAGTTAAATGGTTGTTTGAAGTCACTTTTGTTACCTCTTGTGATAGTCCAAAGTCTGTACAGGTTTTAATACCCAGAAAGCTGGAAAGCAGCATGAAAGACTTGGAAGAGGATGGTTTGCTGATGTCAGTCTCTAAAGCTTCTGAGAAGAAGAGGATGTTGGAATTACATGTAGGGTGTTGTACCCATGCTGGGGGACATGATTCATTAGACTGGAAACGTTCTCATCTTTTATCACATTGTGCTGCCTCATCTCCCATTCCATTCCTTTCCTGGCTGCTTTTTCTGTTGCTGCAGAGGAGGAATGACTCAGCTGCTGTCTTTTCTCTCCCAGCTGTCAAGGACCCAAGAGCTTCATTCTCATCTGGCTGTCACCTTTCTGTAGCCTCATAAAGTTTGTGAGAGAAACCTGCCCCTCTTTTTGTTCTGTGTTGACAGTCACATCGGTATTAAACAAAGTAGTGTGTCTATACAAAATGTGGAGTATTAACAGAGGAGTTAAAACTCCAGAGAGAGAGAGTTTCTGGACTGTTAAAGAGGTACAGAAAGTTGTATAAGCATTCCATTTGGTGCTTAAGTGATAAAGACACACAGTTCTGAAGTCACTGAGGTAGCTAAACCAATCTAGATTTGGGAGAGTCTGTGTAGTACTGGGAGATAGATGTATAACTGATCATGTCTGAAAGTCATCAATCTAAGTCGTGGTTGGTTAGATAAGATAAAATGCATATGTGAGATAAAATGCTCTTCAGATTAAGAATGTATGAAAGAAGTTTTATGCAGAATTTGCATAAAATTGTAAATATAACCAAGAGAGACTTTGTGCAGTGTTTCTGCATGTAGGGTATAAATGCTTTAGAAATAGTGTCTAATCACAGTTCCTAGTAAAGACCACTGTAATACAACATGAATTCCAGACCGGTGTTTTCATACAGTTTATGTATAGAGGTCTCAAGATGACCTGATCTGTACCACATCAGTAAATTGCTCTTTAGGGTGATGATTATAAATGAAAAAAAATAATACATTGAATTCTCAAAGATAACTGTAAATGATAAATTATTTACAGCTGGTGATTTGATATCTATAAATAGTTCCTCTTTAACCCAGCTAATTGCTGATAATAGCATGCAACCATACTGAGATTGGAGTATCAAAGAAAAAGGAAAAATATATGTAATCTTCAAGGTATTCTCTTTTAGACATTGTTCAACATGATTCTTTTTGTGGATTTTTTTTGAGTAATATCTTTGTTAATATTGTTTTGCATATTAAATAGGATTGAGTAGCACTGCATCCCATCTAGGATTGTTCATGGCAGCCATATGTCATTTGTACAGCTGGCAGCTGAGTTCAATTCATCTTACAAAATACCTAATAAGGCAACAAGTGAGTGTTTCTGCAAGGGGGAGTAGTGAGCCAGGTGTGCTTCTCAGTCCTGCTTTGGCGCTGCAGGCACTGCTTCATTCATATCATGTACAGAGCAGTCGAGAAAAATCTGCTTTACTGTCAAGTGGAAGATTGTACTCTGTGTTTCACATGATGGTTACATTGCTTCTCAGGGCTCTGTGCAATTTCTGTAATCCATTCCTGTCAGGGAAGGCCTCTTTCTATCAGGGCTCCACTACCTTGGTAAGTACTCTCATTTAAATGCACACAGTATCATATAGGCCATATATGTTGTCTGGTGCTGTTTGCAGAATATAGAAGCATTTTTTTGTGCTGACCTGAACATCAGTCTCTAGAAGACAGTGTCTCAGCCTAAAAGTACAGTTTTAAATTGTACTAGCATACATTAAAACTTAAGAAGTACTACTTAGCTGCAGTCCAAATAACGTGGTTGCCTTGCAATACTAAGTTCTTATGCTAAATACAAAATACTCCTCTTTATTAGATGTCTGATACAATACATTAACAGGATAGATTTCCATCCTTGCTGTTCTGAGCTATGTTTTGAGGCAATTGTCCAGCAGAGGCATTGCATTATATTAACAAGGCCCGCTTGCTCCCAGACCGTACATTCAGTTCACAAATACACAGTAGCTGCAGCAGGATATATATATAAAATTTTGCTTTTCATTGTAGTATGTCCATAGCTAGTTATTTTTTCACTGAGTTGCTGTCTTTGTACTCCTGATAATAGATTGAGTTTTGTAAAGTGTGTAGTCTAAGTTGATGCATAGGTATCTTGAAGAGTGTGATACAGAGTCCCAGAAGTTCATTCTTGGTGTCTTTAGGCAAAGATTTTTATGCTGGCTTTTGCTAACTATGTATGTTCAGTAGTAGGGAGAGGAATTTGAGGGGTTAATGCTGACTCTTGAAAGAACTGATGAAGATGAGATGCTTTAATAAGAATGCAGCAAGTATAGCAAATTATTATTCTGTTTCCATTGTATCAAACTTTGTAGTGCAAATTAATTGCGGTAAACAGTTACACTGAGCAATGTAAAATACTTACATAGTCTTGGAAGACCATACTTTGCCTTGTATTGTACTATTGTTGAGTTCTTAAAACAGGAATAAGAAAGGCAAATTGTCACTTATTAATGGAAAATTCTGGGAGTTTCTATAAGTAAATTAATTTACGGGAATTTTCTCCATTACTTTAGCTTAATTGTTAACAGTAAATTGGCAAAGACAAAGGATTAGCTATATTTTATAAACAAAACATTCTCAAAGTGAAGCATCTAGAGGAGTACATTGCTCTTCACATGAAAGGAATGTATTTTAACTGTTGGAAAACCCCACATTCTTTGCTGAATTTTTCCGCATATCCTATGAAAAATGTGTTACAGGAGTTCCTCGTATTCAATCAAGGAGTGATTGAATAATAGTGAAATGACAAAATTATGCCACACCTGCTCTGGAGTTTTTTATTTTGGACATGCAGTTACAATTTGCTTTCGTTTTACTTCCCTTGACAATAAGCAATTCCAGACCCTTGACATTTCTGCCTCACATATTACCAGTAACATTGTGCTTCCTTGCCCTCTTCTGTTTTTAATCTTGCACTAAGGGTAATATTGGGTATTAAATACTACATTTTCATTATTTCACCTCAAACTTGTGTCCCTTCTGAGTTAATACCTTGCTAGGAAAGGTTTATAGTTCATGGTGAGTGATTTTTGAAGCCAGTCAGTATTTGTATCAGTTTGAATGGTTGCCTCCATCACCACACAAACCTGTAATGAGTAGCCATGTAGATCTTTCAGAATAATCTTGGTTAAAATAAATGATGGCTAGGAAGTGGCGTGACTTCTGTTGAGGTCTCGCTTGGAATGGTGTGAAAATGACAGATACTGGTTCAGCTGGGCATTTTCTTGGTGGATTTGCCTGTTGAAATATGTACAGCTGTTTTATGTCCTTTGTCAGACTAGTTAAGTGTTACCTTTGAATCTGCCAAGATGTCTTGACAAACTCCTTTGTCTCCCACAATTACTGGACAAAGACACATTTGGGAGCCCACTTATTCAAGATGTCAGTGGTTCCAGTAGCTGCCTGCTCTCTAGGAGTAGTAGTTCTCTTGGTTTGTTCTCTTGACTGAGTAACTTTGCTAAGAGGAATTTGAGTGGCGTGTTGACAGAGCACCTTATAAAAGTCTGTGATGGTAGTTCATTAACTAAATCTCTTATTTAGAAGTACAGATTTGATTCAATGGTACATGTTGTCAAGTAAAGAATTTGAAACCTCCTCATTCTAGGAGTAGCCTTCACAATCAGTAAAGCACTAATTTGGCATAGCACATGTAAGAAAAGTATGCTTTAGTCTCGTGTTTCAATGGGCTTCCATAATCGACAGCTTTTCTAAATTTATTTTTCTATTTTTTTTCAAGTGAGAGAAGTCATCGGCTTAGTAGTAGGCGTGAAATTCCTTTTTGGATTGTAGCTGTGATAGAGAGGGGTTTATTACAATGATGTAGGTATTAAACACTCATCCAAGATACGCCTTTTATGCCTTCTAACATACCACAAGTATTACAATGTAGTGCAAGGATGAAATACTTACAGTGGTGTAAGTTATAAGAACAATGAAAGTACTACAACTGGTTTTAACGCTTTATTAGAGATGTTGTTATATTGTGTTTTGAAGGGAAAGTTGGAGAAATTATTCTCAATGGCTTTCAATAGGAAATCTGTCCACTGCTGTTTTTTCAGTGTTACTTGAGTGCATTTTGAGGTGGGCAGTTGTTTTATTTGTGCTCTATCAAAATATTCTGTTAGACTGCAGATCAACCAGATCGGTAACTGGTGTTCCCACCTAAAGCTGGGTGGCTCTTTCTTGTGTGGACTGTGGTGTTTGTGCAGCTGCACAGTGAGCCAGATAGGAAAAGTAATCTGTCTTGAAAATAATCTCTTTTTTTTCTTTTTCTAGGCTGTTTTTCAGCAGAATGTAGTTGTACAGCTGCACGGTGAACAGATCAGCAAACAAATGTGCTGGTATCCAAAAATGGTTTTGTGGGAATGAGAACGAGAGAGTGAAGCAGTGGGGGAGGGCAGGACTGCTGCTTTAAGTGCAACACCATCTTAAAATATTTGTTGAACTTCAGCCTTGGTTCTAACCAGAACAATTTGCTTACTTTCAGTGGAAAAATGAAATATTAAAATGCAGCTGTAACTGCTTCATCTTTTCAAGTATGTCATTCTTACAAGCACTGGTTGGTATCTTAATAGGACCTAATTGAACAGTAGAATATTGGCACAAAAGTAAATTAGCTCTGTTATCAATTCTATGCATTAATAGGTGTTTCATGGACCATATCCAATTTATATATGAAAGACTGCAAATTAGGTCCTAGTGAGCAGAGCTAGTACTTACAGAATTTCCAGCTATTCTGAAGTTTTTATATTCTTTTGAGCTCTGAGAAGGATCCTGTACACAGCAATTTCTTATAAATAACTGACCCTTTGAAGAAGGCTGTCCAGGTTTTTTATGTTCAAAGTGAATGCTCCTTTCTGTATAACTGAGCTGGTAGATTGCTGCTGTATTGGTTCAAGATCATTGTACTATGCTGGGGACTTGGCTTTTCAAATACTTCACAGCTCAGATTTTTAAGAAGTATTCATGGTGTGTTCAGTTATGCATAAATGCTTTCTGTGCTCTTTAAGTCTTACCTGGTATTAACTTAGCAAATAGGGCTTGGATCAAGTAGTTAATGGTGTGTTCTTACAAAGTGCCCCTCCTACTGGGCTGTAGGTTTTCAAATGAATGAGTTTTACTGAAATCCACAAACCTGTTTCACTGGAATTGAAGAGGGAAGAAAATACAGGAGATGGGTGAGAACTTAAGTTAGAAATGGTTCACTTTAACTTTATTGATCTGTAGCGTGTTTTCCTGTTTGTATGTGCAGAAGCTAATGTCAGCATAAGACTGATAAAAACAGGTTATTACTTAGTTTAAATGGTTTTATGGCTTTTTTAAAATGTCTTTCAGTAACTACAATATATTAATTTCACATTAATTTTTAAAAAAACAATTCACCTTAAAAATGTGTGCTAGACTAATAGGATTTTGTATTCTAGTAGTTGTTAAAAATGTGAAATTTTAAAAATGAAGAGTAGGTTCATTAGCATTTTCAGATTCCAGCCTTCTTTTTGAACCAAGTATTTGTATGAAGTATTTGCACAGTTTGGGATGGGGGGGAAAGCTGCATGCATCTCTCCTGCATGTACATTGGAGTGAATACCTGCAATATAGAAAAGAAGTTAAATTTCTAGGAATTGTAAGAAAAACTGTCTTTATGTAGTCAATAACTTTATTTCAAGAAATATTTCTCTTTTTAAGAAATTGGCATTTCTCATAGAGATGTTACTCTGAGAAGTTCTTAATAGAAATGAATTACACAAGTGCTGAACTTCTTACTACCTCACAGCAAGAATGTCTTCGTTTGGTAAGGCATTCTTTGTCCTTATTTTTAGCACCTCTTGTCTCTCTGGGTTCGCTCTTGCCTTAGCTGGAGCATGTGTTTGGTGCAACTTAGGAAATCTTGCTAAGGCCCTTTACTCTCTGTGGCATTCAAGCTGAGTAACTTAGAGGAGTCAAAAATGTTTTTTGTAGATGAGCAGAACATTCTGCATAGAAAACAAGGATAAGAAAGTTGAACAACAAGGAGGAGAAACTGAAATTACTTGGGAAGGAGCGTGGGAAGGGAAGAAATCAGTGCATTTATATTAGAAATATTTCAGGTTATTAAAATTGTTGGGAGCAGACAAGAAGAAGGGTTAGGGGGAAGAAAGCTGGGCACTTAAAGTATTCTAGTCAGCACTGTACAGTGAAAAAATGCTGTACTGCATGGGCTGCAAATGCTGGAATAACAGATGTGGCTTTCATTTGAGTTTGAATTTTGTATGACCACATTATTTGAATCCAAGTTTGTTGTTTTAAGTAAAGCCTAACTCTTGAACTAGTTTTCTAGTTTCAGTGAAGCAGTTGGTGATAAATAAACAAAGATGTCCCCCCAAATCATGTTCATATTCCAGGCTTTAAGGCATAAAGTGCTATATTATGAAGAACAGTTGAAATAGCAAGCCTGGTGGATATATTTCAGAAATCCAAGGGAAATTGAATGAAAAAAGGATTTTAAAAAGAAGCAAAACCAAACCCAACTCTGATCACAGGTGCCTTTGCTTAAGTAGCTGAAACACTCTAGGCAGACAGTGGTTTGCATAGAGATGTGCTGAGTTTTCCACACAGAGAAGGTGCCTACGTACTGCTCAGGTGCTTTGACCTCGAGCCTCTGTGTGTGTGTGGATGGTTCAGTCTCTCTGCATTTGCTGGGAATGATCTCTCACGCTGCTGAGTGGGGAGGGGACGGGGTGCACTGGGCAGCACCAGGTGCTTTTGCGAAATGCCCTCTGGTGGGACACACTTCATCTTTGCCCCTGCAAATGTACACAGTCTAATTTCGGAGCTTGGCTTGGGGTGGGGTTGTCCCGCTGCCTGAGGTGTCAGGAAGGACTCCACTTGTTCTTGTTGCAGCTCAGAGAAAATGTAGCAGGTGCTGTTATTTCAGCCGTGCCCTTTACGGGTGCTGTAGTTTCTTACCAACCCACAGCTTGGAGTTGTTTTCTCTCCTGTCTGGCTGGGATTGCATTCCTGCCTGTCAGGAGGTTTGGAGGGGAGGAGGGGAGACAGCAGGGAATCAAAGGAGTCAACAGAAATAGGCAAAGGCTGGCAGCAGTAATAGGCAGAATCCTTTTCAACTTCGGTGTAGCCTTGTCCTCAGGCTGCCCTTGCATATTCTCCTGAGGGGATTTGAGGGTCTTAGTGTTGCTATAATGAGATCAGCTATATACAATTTTGTGCCACTGAAGTGTATAGAACTTGGAATTCAGCTTTCCAGTATTATACACATATGAGTACTGCCTGACAGGTTAAACGTGACAGCTATTTACAGTTGCCTAGAGAATAATGAAGCTTGTTTAAAAAGAAAGAAAGAATTAACTCTTTCTGGTTGTTCTTTTGGAAACTTTTTATTATGGGTACATTTATTTTTTAAGTATCAGTTCCATAACAAGATTTGCAATAGAAGATACAGAATATTATACAATAGAAGATCAAAATACTTTGCTAGGGTTATTACTGTTTAAACTGAAGACAGACAAGTAATTGATTTTGAAATTTGTCTGATACTGCTCAGCTCTTGTTTTTCATCAATGAATCACAATCCTAGGTTACAAACTATTTTAACCATTAGGGCATGGAGAAAAGGTACCATTCAAAGCTAAACCACAATTATGGATGCATGACTAAAGTTTCCATGTAATGTTTTAGTAGTATTGTATGAGACAGTCACATGGAAAAGATCATGAGGTTGTGAAAAGGATTATGAGCGTGCTTTAGACATGAATTTCCTGGTAGAGATATTTTAGTCTGGATCATGCTTGTTTAAATGAAAATAATTTAATTTTGCTTGTTCTGGTTCTATTACCATTATGTGGCAAAGGGGGAGAAAAGGTGTCTTACCTACGAAAGTGTTATTGCTTAATATATATATATTAATACATGAAAACAATATTTCAGTAAATTTTGGGGATGAACTTATCATACTGAACTACTTGAAAAAGTTTATCGTGGCCCTGAAATCAGTAACTGGAATGTAGGGGATTGAACTGGAGAGAAACCATGGTCATTCCAGACTGATGATTGAACATCAGCTGTTTATAAAAATAAACCACTAATGTACAATGAGTAGCCACTGACCTGTCTGATGTCCGTGGAATCAGTTTTGATGCAGATGCCTCCATCTGACACATATTCTTCTGGGCTTATATTTTTAAATGGGACAGTATTGCAAAAGAGAGTTTTGCTTTTCTAAAAAATTCTGTAAGTGTTTGAAGCTCCATTGAAAAGTGAATTTTCATATTTTGGATTTGTAGAGGTTAACAGGAGAAAGGTCTTCTGTGTTGACACATCTGTTTGCCATGTGAAGTCCTAAGAAGACAGCTCCTTCCTTTTCTCTGCCAGCCTGTTACAAGTGTAGGAGCTTCCAACAGATTTTTTGTGTGTGTGTGCAATAATGTGGTTACAAGTGTTGAAACACAAAACAGCAAGCTGGTATTTTAGGAGAATAAGATGGACTGCAAATGTTTGTGGTTTGCTGCAGAGCACTTTCCTGGCCGATTTCACAAAGCACATTTTAGTGAGCAGCTGTGGGGGGCTTGGGAAGGACAACCAGATTTCTCCTGTCTTGTGTGAGAGTCAGTGGCACTTTAGGATGTGCTGACCAGGTCACTCGTGCCCGTGAATGTAGGGCCAGTGGCAGCTCTAGTCAAGGTGCACATCAGGAACTAAAACTGCTGGCAGTGTTAAAAGCTTAAAACACAGCTGGCCTGTTTCCTGTTCCCTTACATCCTTGCATTTGCTGCAATGGTGAAAATGTAAAATGGTGAATTGTTTTCAATTCTGAACACATTTTTTGAAATTTTACAGTGTCTCCTTCATAACCTGGTGTTGAATTGCGAGTATTTTACGTGTAACACTAAATTGAAAACCACATTGTCTCAATGATATAATTTCTAAAAATCAGCACTAGCTGCTTCCAGCTTGACAATTGTCAGCAATAACAGTATTTTTTGAGTTGCATAAGCAGGTTTTTTCCATATAACCCTACTTTTAAATAGATGTCCACGTAGATCTTTGAAGTCAGTAAACCAAAGTAAAAAGTACTAAAATACGAATATTTAAGCAATACATTGAAGCTGGTTAATGACAACTTGTTTTTACATTGGTAATGGCCAATTTCAAAATAGGGAATTGTGCAGTGTGTGTTGAGTGGAGGCACTTCAGCAACACAAAAGAGAACAAATGGTATGTGGGTTTTCAGCTGTATTACCTGCCTGTCACTTCAGTGAACAGGAAAATACAGCATTGTTATTTAAAAAGAATTTTTATTCTTTTGTAGCTTGTGTTTTATCAAGATTTTCGGTATTGTAGGTTATCATAAGCATAGATGCCTCTGAAAATATGCACAAAAATGTTCTGATATGACTGACTGTAAATGTTGTTAATCTTTTTCTTATCATTGCCTCCTGTAAGTATGGTTTGTAAAACAGCATCTATAAAATACACAGAGTTTATTTCACTGTTGGATAAGAAAAGTACATTAATACAATTTCTGCAGTAAAAGTACTTCAATTGCTATTCTTTTATTGCCAATATCTAAAAAGTTTTGTGAGTGATTCAGTTGGCATAAGTACCAAACTGGTATGCCGTATAAATTGACATTGAGATTGCTTTTACAGCTAAGTGCTTCTTTGTGTTTCTTGTAGGAAACAGAGATGAAGGTACACATGCACACAAAATTTTGCATCATTTGTTTGCTGACATTTATTTTTCATCAGTGCAATCATTGCCATGGAGATGGACATAACAGTGGTCCCAAAAAGGATCGTGTACATGACCATAATGACTATCAGATCTCAAATGAATCGTACTTCCAGAATGGAGGAACAGAATCTATGCCCAGTAAATTTTCAACATTGGAAGCAGAAAATGAACAAAAATACTACATTGAAAAGATTTTTGATCGCTATGGTGAAAATGGAAGATTATCTTTTTTTGGCCTGGAAAAACTGTTAATAAGCCTTGGTTTGGGAGAGGTAAAAGTAGTGATGATAAATCATGATGATATTGGCCATGACCACGTTTCTCACTTGTATGCTTTGGAAGTGCAGGAAGGAAAGCATTTTCATCCTCATAACCATGCTCACAGCCACTCAGAGTCAGAAAACCAGACCACGGCTGGTGTGTCTGCAAAGAGAAATCATAAATGTGACACCGGGAGAGATGCAGTGGTGCCCTCAGTGAAGGAGGATGGCAAACACGTTCATAACCAGAGCCGCCGTCACCACCACCACCACCACTCGCGCCCGCACCGGCACGAGCACAATGGCACCCGCCACTCCCGCAATGATTCCATCGCTCACAGCGACCATGCAGAGCAGAGCCATGAACCTTCCACAGAGACAAACACGACTCAGGACCAGCCAGAACGGAAACAACGGAAACAGAAGAAGAAGCAAAAGAAGATCAGCGAGACGTCAGGAGACGCTACGTGGGATTACGCCCCAGAGCATGACCCTGGTGATCAGTACGAGCACAATCGTGTTCATAAACATGACCATGTCCATGATGCCTCTCACTTGCATGTGCACCACCATGACCACAGCAGTGACCGCTCTGCCAGCCACGGACACCAGGATGGCAGTTTGGGCAGTGCCGACGGGCACCGCCACACCAGCAAGCGAGAGGCATCTCACAAGCAGATCAGTGTGAGGAAACATGCTCTTCCTGCAGCACGTGGTCACAAGGATCATAGTGAAGATGAGCACGAGCATGAAGAGGTGAGTATGAAATGGAGAGCTGGTAAGTTGAGTTTCAGTGCTGTCACATAATAATTGAAGGTGCGTACCCACAAATAACAGAGAGGCACGTTTGGGACTGTAGTGTAATACAGATGGCAGAGTGACAGTGCTAAAGGTCACTGCCACAGTTCTGAGCTTTATCTGTCTGCATTTCTGTGTGCCCATCACCCATCTTTTCTCAGAGACCTATCATGCCTAGTTGTCTGCATGAAGTTGATCCTTAAAGCTTTCTGAGATACCCTGCTTACAGGTGAGGTTTTCTCCCTTCCCAGTAATGAGGAATACTGCCACCACACGCACCTTTTTTTGGACTTCTTTCTGAATCTGAGATCATTACCATCTTTGAAAACTGCACAGACATTCTTTCCTAAAACACCTGCATCTTTTCAGCACACCTCTGATACCTTTGTCCTAAGAGATTAAGAAGCAATTGCAGATGTACCTTCAGTAGCACTGTGGTCGGTGGAAGGTCTTCTATTTTGTCCTTTAGCATCCATTATTTCTGCAAGCACCATAAATCCCTTCCCCTTACAGTTAACTACAGATGCAGGACCTTGTGATGTCATAATTTTAAACTAGAAGGATGGGAGGGAGTGCCGAGTTCGAGGTTTCAAACTGCATTAAAAAGTGAAACTTAAAACACAGAAGGTTGGTAGGTAAACAGAAGGGTTTAAAAACCTATTTTGGATTTACATTTTTCCACTCTTCACCTGTTGCTCTTTCTTCATTGCTTGTACTGTGCAAAGAATATGGAAACTCCTTTTCATTGACATTTATCAAAAGTTACGTAGGTGTTGGGAGACTCGAGTTTGCAGTGCAGATATTTTTAGTGTTTCTTTCCCCTCATAAACCACTTAGATCAGTAAGACATGTTTTGGCACTGGTGGAACGTTTGGATCAAACTTTCTGCTTTGTGTTCTCAAATAATATGCTGCATTTTCCATAAGTAGAAATAGATGCTTTTATATTTAATTTGTTTGTACAATTTGCTTGCAGTGCTTAAATGCTACACAGCTGCTACGGTACTATGGTCTGGAAGCCAGCTCTCTAATATCTCCTGAGCTGTTTGTGTACATGTGTCCTGCTCTGCTATACCAGATTGAGAGAAGGCTTTGCATTGTACATTACAATGAGCTGGAAGATTTTACGAAAAGTAAAAATGCATCAGTCGAGAGTAACGATAAAACAGGTGCATCAGGTAGGTGTGTAACATCTGAAGCTTTCAAAATTATTTGCACTGTAAATATAAACTTCAGTGTCACAGCAGCCTGGTAGGTGGTGTCACAGCTTCTCCTTGGTAACCATGAATCAAGGAGGCACCTTTTGGGTTTGTACCTTTTCATCTTTTTTAACTATTATTTCCACTATTTTATGTTTGCTTGTGGTTTGTGGTGTTGTTTTTTGTTTGGTTTTTTTCCCCTCTATTGAGGCCTAACCTCTTAATATTGGGCCTGGGCATTTTGGCCTGTATATTCTTCCAACATAGCTTGAGATGCTGAATACTTGTAGTAGCAACATGAGCAAGGAAGAGAATCTTTGGAGACAAAAGCACCTCTGGGGATGACCAAGTCCACCCACAGTTTGGATTATTGCCATTCTTTAATATATGTTATGTCTTTTTTTCTTAGTGGTCCATATGTTTATCTCAAAGTTGGAAAGTTGCAGTGTTACTCTGGCATTAAATTTCTTAATAAATTTGACCTGGACCTGTTAATTCGTGAACAGAAAACAACACTTTCATCACAGTTCATTCACTGGAAAATAAGATATGAGGTGTTACCATTTTTATATTTTAGCAGTGATACAAATTTGTAGAATTGACATCCAGAATTTTTGGTGAACTTAAGAAATAAGCAAGTACAAGAGCATTTTAACTGCCATTTCTGACACTTCCCTTTTCTTACTTCCAGTGTCAATTACTCTGTACTGTTTCTCTCTAAGCACATGAAAATTTTTCCATCAAAATCCTCTGTTGGCAGTTTCAATTTTTTTGTGTGTACCTTGAGTAAAACTGAGTAGACTTCTTACCTCATTGCCATAGTTCTAAGCTAAAAATATTTTTACTGCTGTTGAAGTAGTGACTTTAAGGGCAGAACCTATTGTTGTGATTTCATAACCGAATGTACTGTTCAAATACATGTTTGCCACTGCTATCTTTCATAAATGATAATGGAACTGTTGATGTTTAGTTGCATTAAAATATTCTAAATCTAAAAAACCTTGGGTATAATGTCAGTATTTTGAAAATAAAAGTAATGTTACTATTGATTAGTACATAAGTGCTTATTAGCATCATTAGAAGTAAAGCCTGAAGTAACTACATTCTCATAGATGTTAACAACTGTTGGAAAGAATGCATTGCTGGTAATCTTTCTTAACAATTCTCGAGTCATTAGAGTAATTAACTTCCTACAGATAAATCTCCTCTAGTGACCCATCTCCTATCTTGTTAGCTGTTCAGAGATTGCTGTAACCCAGACACAGTGTGTTTTGTACAACAGCAAATTGCTTTGTGGTGTGGTCTCAGTGTAGTAAGAGCTGACCCCTGCCTTATTACCAAGAGCATTGCTAGAGTAGCTCTAAGCATCTTCTGCCAATTAAAATGTTAAAACCCTATACAAAACTGTCATGTTGCACATGCTTTGAACCAGTTTAATTAGGAAGCTTCTACAGATGAGTGCTTCGTTTTAAAAGATTGCATTTTATTTCTCTGTAATGAGAAAGGGAGTTGATGAATAACTCAGCTTAGAGACCTTTAACATTTTAAGAGACTTAATTTGCAAAATTAGTGAAGCTTATTGTGAATGCTTAACATGTTTTACGGCATCTGATACCTTGAGTATAAGTAACACCTTTGCCAGTTAGTTGTAAAAATTTGGGTTCGAACTTGTTGATTTGTCTCTCAAACGGTAACCTCCGGAACAGATCAGCTTGATTAGATAATGATAAATCATTCTTCTTGACAATTTCCTGTTTTCTCTTGTATTAACTACGGCAAGATTTCAGTTGATATAATAATAATTGTTCCTTCTTATGTGAGGAAATTAATCACAAAATAACAACTCCTAATTTGAGTATGGGGAGTGTAGGAGGTATAGGGCAAACATCTGTGATAGAGTAACTTAACCTATAGGTTGTAGGATTGTACTAAAATGAAAGCGTGTGCCCACCTGAGCTAATATAAACATTTTTAGATAGAAGTATTCCCCAAAGTTAGGAGGATGCAGTCACTTTTAAACATGAGCTTTCTGAGGTTTACTTTACTTTTAGTTAAAGTTTTCAAAAAATCATAACAGGCTAGTGTTGCTTCTGTTCATTGATACCAACCTGTGAGTTTTCCATTACCTCTGCTAGTGTGGTTTTCTAAAGGAAGGTAATTTATTTAACTGATGGCCAAAAACTTAGGAAGCCATGTTGGGTTTTCTTCCTGTAATTTCAGACAGTTCTGCAACATCATCTAGGCTCATAGAATTGAGCTTTCCCAGTGTACCTGCTGGAAGAGGGGGCATTGTCACCACTGAGGACTCCTGGAAAGGACAGGCACACCCTGCTAGGAACAAAGCCAATAGAAGTCACTCGAGTAAACAGGGAGCTGTTTGTTTAAAGATGGAGATCGCCTCGAGCTGTTGATGAGATGTATTTCAGATCAGATACGAGCTGTAACTCTGCCTGTGCAGATGCCAGTGCTCCCTGGAGCTCGATCCGAGAGGGGCACAGATACCATATTCTAATCTCATGGGCCTTATCTTAGTCATGATGCCGTGTTTAGGTCCTGTAGCATTCACAGGAGTATTCCAGCCCCTCAGAGGTGTGTCTGCCAAATCTGCTGTGATACATGAAACTTAAGCCTTTCCTTTTTTCTCCATGTAAGGCTGTTGATCATCTAACCTGGCACTTAGCACCAGAGTATGTCCAGACTGGGGGCAGCCTCCTGCCCAATGGCTGTGTCATTTTTTATTTGGGCTGCTTGTGCATGTGTTCGTGGTTGAGCATTGAAGGACAGGTCCACATACTCTGGGTTTCAGCAGAGCCTGTCAATCCAGGGTACGTGGCTGAAGTGCTCTGGGGATCAGTCAAGGCTGTGGCAGTATTTTGGTTATTGGGGTCCTGCTTCAACTTTAGACCTACTTTAGTATTCCTGTTGTCCAGCCTGTGTTTTTTGGTTCCTCATCTGACAGCAGACCTTGCCTTATCACCAACTCTTTCTCTCTGGTCTCGGTACTCCTGTCTGTCAGTGCACACCTCATACTGTCTAAAGCTTTTTCCAGTCATTTCCTCCCAGTGGATGTGGCCTTGTACACCTTGCATTTCAGTTGGACTGTTTCCTTTTTTGCAGTGTTGTGGAATGACAGCTACAGATTTTATAAGAATGGATATCCCAAAACAAAATTTGAAGTAGCAGATGTTGTGAGCTTTGGTGTTGAACGAGACCGAGCCTGCAGCATCCACACTTCTGTTGGCAAATTCTTGTCAAATCTGCTCCATAGTGGGTTTGGTACAGACAGAATTCTTGGGATGTTTCACCCTGATGTTGACACTGAGCAGCTACAACATATTTGTTCCTTTTTTCTTCTCCTCTCACCCATACCCTGCCCCATTTTCCAGGATGTTTTCCCCTACTTGGGGACCCTCACAGATGCAAGGAAAGTCAGATCGTGCTGTGAAATGTGGAAATGTTAGTGATTTTGAATCAGGAGTTGTTAACTTGTATTAAAGTTGGCAAGTTGTATAAACGTTTTTGAATAAAAATGGAGCTAGAAAAAAACCCTGGAAGAAAATCAAAGCCTTTATGCTAAAACTTAAAGAAAATATTTTATTAGGTTGGGATGCTGACTGCAAGAGCCACGTCTCTTTGTTTATAGCATCTGTTTGTTGTGTAATTCCTTCTTCTCAATGTCATGTAGAAATTTTCACATCTTCCCTAATTACCAAGAATATGTTGGGTGTACCACATTCCATTATCACTTCTTCTAATGGCAGCAGCAGAGATTCTCAGGCAAAATAAATGCTGCTATTTGGTGGTAGCAAGTTGCTTTCAGCTTTTCAAGCTCTTATTGTAGCATTCGATTTTAGAGTTCTTCTGCCAAAGGTTGAGGCTTCTCATGAATAAAAATGTATGTTTCAAAGCACCAGGTGAAATAAATAGTGTCAAACTAAATATGTGACTCCAAACAGGGGAAGAAATATGGAATCCAGAAAAAATTTGCATCAGAACCATATTAAAAACAACTGTTAAATACACATTAGTGCTTGTAGTGCCCTAGTAAGTTAAGCAGCAGAGATGGTTTTGTTCTGATATGAAACCTTTTGCCTTTTGTTACATAAAGGGCTGCAAAGCTGAAACTTAACAGTCAGGAATAATTGCTGGGCTCTTTTTAGCTAGTTGTCTTCTCATGTCTCACTGTATTATACTGTACTGTGAGTAAGCCTGTGTTTGTTTGGGGTTTTTTTTGCTGTGAACTTCAGTATTGCCTTTGTATTTTTCAGCACCTTTTGAATGACTAATCACACAACTTAGGTTAAAGGAAAGTCACCTTCTTAAGAGATTGTTGAAAGTCATTAATCAGTCTTAAAAGTTTTCCAGGTGTTGTTCTGATAACCTTTCTGTGTTCATTTCTTCCACAGCCTGGTTTTGTGGTATCATCTCTATCACCGTCATTAGCCTGCTTTCCTTGCTAGGTGTGATCTTGGTTCCCATCATTAACCAATGGTGCTTCAAATTTCTTCTAACTTTCTTGGTAGCTCTGGCTGTAGGAACAATGAGTGGAGATGCACTGCTCCATCTCTTGCCACATGTAAGTATTGTCTCCTTAACCTTTTATTCTTAACTGTAAATGAGTCTAGAATTTTCAAGGAACTGTTTGATAGTGTCAATAAATAAATGTTCACTGATGCACACGTAGATTGACTTGACTGTGAAAGACACCCTGAAACACTGTTGGAGACTTTCTGCTAACAAAAAGAAAGGAAATGTGTTCCCCCCACAAAAAAAGGGGGGCAGGGGGGAAGTAGTTGTGTATTCATAGTTGAACTGATGTCACACTATTCTAAAACGCTCATGAGCCCGACGAGTATTTTAAAGTTAGCAGTATTGCTGTCTCTTGTTTACTGATAGTTGTGTATCAGTACCACCTAAAAGTATTTCCTGGGGATTAACCTGCCTGGTTACTACATTTGGGGGAGAAAGTAACCTCTAATGTACTGAATCAAGCAATTGCCAAGTTCCTGGGAAGGTAAGCACCTTTTAATTTGTGATGGTGTACTGTAATTCTAAAAAGGGGAAATGTTCTAGAATTTTGTTACCTCATTTGTTTAGCACAAAGACTAATATTTCCATGTTTTCTTTGTATAATTCTAATACACATTTTTGGTCATGGTTTTGGGGTTCTTTTTAAGTCTATATTTCAGATCAGAATTAAGGCTGTAATTGACTGTAATGGTTTAAAAAATCATAAGGCTTGGTTGCTAATGGGAGTGTAAGAATGGTAATTCCTTGTCACATTTCTGACTGTTAGTCTCATCTTCAGCATTGTGAGAGAAAAGCTGAAGCTAGATTATCTACCTCGCTCAAAAAAAAAGAATTCCCAGAGGAATTCTTTTAATTGATTAGTGTAATGAATAGTCATTTGAAAAACATACATGGCAAGATGTTTTAGTGTGAAGAAAAGCCAAAAAAGGGTGGGGGTTTCTGTTATTTTTTCTGGCCCAGTGCCACATTGTTTCACCTGAGCTCAGTGCCATTTCAATGTCAGATTGCCCCAGTGGAGTCACTGTTGTCTCTCCCACCAGTCCCATGGAGGCCACAACCACAGCCACCACCATGGCCAAGGCCATGTGCACGAGCACAGGCGCTCCCACCGGCACAGCCACGCACATGCGGCACACGCTGAGGGCTTTCTGGAGGAAAATGACCCAGTGCTCAAAGGGCTCTTGGCACTTGGAGGCATTTATGTTCTGTTCATCATTGAGCATTGTATAAGAATGTACAAACATTACAATAAGCAAAAGGTATGTACTAAAATTGTTTGCTGTTTAAAAATGCATTACCTAAAGTTACCGTGTGAGTGCTGAGGAATTGTCTGCTTCACTCTGTGAACGAGTGCTGCTGCTCTGTATTCTGTCTGATGCTATGTGATGGATCCCTTTCCTAAAGAAGTTGCTTTTCTCAACAAGGTAACTTGGGAAAACAGTGTAGAAATCTGATGGAGGAAGCTGCAGCTCTCTGGCCACTACATCTGGAGGCAGATTTAAGTAAAAGAGTGTGCAGCTCTTCCTCTACAGCGCCCTGGAGTTTTTTGCAGAAACGGGAGAAGCAGTGTGTAAGGAGCACCTGGTTATAGAGCCAGCAATCGCCAGACAATTTACAAGAAATTCAGCAGTATGCTAATATCTAACAATGCCAGTGTAACAGAGGTATCCAGGTTTTCCACATCAGAAAAATGCTAAAATTTTCAGACCTCCTGTTTTCTATAAATTGCCAGTCAAATTTTAACTTGTTTTTCTAAAAATTATTGGATTCTTAGTCCTTGGGGCATTCTGTATTTATGATGGGGGTATAAAAGGAGAGCAGGTACCCTGGGGAGTGTGAGTGTGCATGGAAATTCAGTTTTAGCTTTTGCCTTTATCATTCAGCTTAGAGAAGAAAATTATTTTGGTGAAACTCCACCTGCTTCTCCCAAAATGACTGTGAAAACTTTTCAGGTTCTCTGTTTTCACATCAGACTTGCTGTCTGAGCTGGACAGGCAGCAAAAGATTTTCTGTGTTGGAGGAGGCATGTCTTAGATCTTCTGATAAGGATACAAACAGTCACATTGGGCATATCTTCTTTGAGATTAATTAAATAATTAAATCCCCTAGGCTGCTTTGGCAAATCCTTGGGGTCTGCTGTATGGGCTGCAGATAGAGAAAGGCTTGCTGCTTTCTTAAAGGAAAATACAAGGAAGTTACAGGAATATAAAACAAAATAATGAACAAATTAGAGGAGCTGTTCTTGCTGCATGTTTGCTTTCTTGAACAAATCTTAATAGCTGCATGGGAGTATTTCTGGGCTGTGAGAGCAATCCTTGTCAGAATGTCCCTTCTTACTAAAGTGAAATATATCTGTGTGTGTGTTTGGGCGTGAGATTCCGTGGTAGGTAGCTAAGAACTCCCACTGGGATAGGTGTTGTTGCTGAGCCTTAAAGATCAATATTCTGAAGTAACATTTTTCTGTTATGCATGGTACGAGAGAGTAGCTCAGTCTATTTAGAAGAGAATTTTGGACAGCATTTCAGTTCCTGTTATTTCCATCAATGTCCATTTACAAACCAAATGTTACCTGTTTTCTGTTGCAGAGTAAGCAGAAATGGTGCAAAAAAAACCAGACTGAAGAGTCACCAATTGGAAGGAAACTTTCTGATCACAAATTAAATAACAGACCAGATGCTGACTGGCTCCAGCTGAAACCCCTTGCAGGTAGGCAGTTATTGTCAGAATTCTCTCCGATTGTGAGATCCAAAGTAGGAGCAGGTTACTGGGGCATGGTGTGTAGCATGTAACCTCTTGTACAGTTTTGCTGCTATTATGCAAATTATTGTTAATAAGACTTAATAGGCTTTTCCCTATTAAATCGGTTTTTATTTTTTCCTTAGATCTGAGAGCACTCTGAACATTTCCTAATACATCGTACAGATAGTTCTCAGACTTCTGAAGCAGTCATGTTTTGGGTGGCTGTGGGTCGTTGGGAGTTTGTTTGTTTGTTTGTTTTCAGGGTGTGTTTTGGTTAAGCTGTGCCTTATTAGATCAACCCTGGCAAAAATTAGATCAAAAACGAACACCCACACAATGAATATATCTGTTCCACTTTGAAGATTCCAGCATCTGACCAGTCACAGATAAACAAAATCTGTTTCTTTCCATAAATACAACCGAGTATCCTGAATATTCCTCAAGTATCCAAAACAACTTTTGCACGCTGTTCCTTCATGACAGCCTGTGAATGCTCATGCTGTGTGTACCCAGAAGAAATGGTCTATCCCCCTTCTCACAGGGTGAGAGAAGGGCAAAGGCTTTGCTTCATAACCTTCCCGTTCTGTTCCCTTGCATGGCTGCAGAATTAATTTCTTGATGAAGAACCTATACAAATTTGTATTTGTACAAATTAGGTTTATTTAATTGGATTGGTTTGTAGAAGGGAGAGTTAGGACTGCAGCCTGCTCCACTCAAATGGGATTTGGGGCACTGTCACAGAGCATGGAAAGTCTTTCAGCAGTGCAGGGATTGGAACATGCATTTGAAATGTCTGCATGACAGTGGAGGCTGAGCTGTGACCTGTATGGGCATGTGCAGGCAGAGCCAGGTAGGGTTTCCTGAGCCATTCAGATCCCATCTAGAGCCCTAAGACATTATCATCATTCTGCAACTCTCCTTTGCCAATGTTGAACCATAAACTTTGTCAGTAGCAAAATTACAGGCATGAGCGTAGGCTGGGCTAAAACTGGCTTTGAGTGCTACGGATACAGTGCTGCTGCCTTGTAGTAGAGACTTTTATATATTGTACATGCAAATCAGTGAAAAAATATCTCAATGAGGGGCTTAGTTTTTGGATTGAATGCTGATATCAAGGTTACTAGACTGGGATGTGCTAAAATAGTTGTTTTGCTTTCCCAGAGCAGTTAACTCTTAGTTCAGGGGTGCAGTGGTGGCTGTTAAACAGGAATGAACTCAGTGTCTCTCCCAACTGGTTCGATGTAGGAGCAGACGACTCGGTTCTGTCTGAAGATCGACTGAATGAAACTGAACTCACTGACTTGGATGGGCAGCTGGAGCCCCCTCCCAAAAACTTCTTGTCTGTAGAGGAGGACAACAACCTGCGCCACTCTCACAACGATGTCTCCCACGCTGCCCAAGAGCACGAGCTGCACGATTCCGAGTATGACAGCCATGGCGAAGATAAAATGATAGCTAGAAAACACAGTCACCACTGGCATCACAAACATTCCCATCATTCCCATGGCCACTGTCATTCTGGAAAAGACCTGAAAGATACTGGGATAGCTAATATTGCTTGGATGGTAATTATGGGAGATGGCATTCACAACTTTAGTGATGGCTTAGCAATCGGTAAGCAAAAGCACTGAGTATTTCTCAACAGTTTCTCCTTACCTTTAGTAACTCTGCTAATATTTGACTTATCAGTGATCACAGGTAAGGCTTCCAGTTAGCACCTGTGGTTACTGGCATTGTTCAATCTCCTGCAGAGCCGAAACTAAAAGGCTGTCAATTTTAATAGTTTCCCCTTTGTTAATATTCTGTGCTATTTCCACCAGAATTGTTTTATCAGTAGCAGTCACAGTCTCTGCCAGGGAGAGATTGGTGCAGACAAACCTTGGGATTTATGGAGCACAGTAACCCACATTTCTTGTTTCAGTCTTAGCTGCCTTAGAATTATAAATAAATGCCTTCCGGTCTTACTTGGAATGATATTTATGAACAATAATAGTAATACTATTTCTATTATTGTTAATATGAAGAATTATACAGCACTTGTAAATAAAAACACACTGTGAGTCAGGTTACAGAAATAATATTTTAGAATTATTACTTAGGATAATTTAATTTTTGTTTAAGCAAAATATGGTTTTGCTTCATGGTCAGTATAGATTTATTTCTAGCCAAGTGCAGAAGAAATTGAAGTGCCAAATAGATTTTATTAGATTTATTAAATCAACCTTGAGTCACACAATGCTCTAAAGGTGATTTGAATTGTGAAGTGTATTAATTTGGATATGCAAGTCTACATGGTGGGGAGAGGACTGAAGCCCACACTTGTGATTTTTTACTAAGGTAGCTGCTTAAGAGTGTGCAGGGTTCTGAGCTAATGGCAGAAGGGACACACCCATTTTGAAGAATGGGGGATAAGCTATTTATCAGGGTCTCTAGTTAACAGTGGAATCTACTGCAGTTCCTCCACTTTCTTCAGACAATTTCTAAAGAAACTAAACTCCTTAAAAATTAACTTGTTACTTCATTTTCACATTAAATGTAAGACATTTAGACAATGGCTTCTAAGGCCTAAAACAATTACCATGCCTTCTGTTGAGAACTTCACAGTATTGAAAATCCATTTCTAAATATTCCTTTATCAACCCCAAACAGCTGAATCTGTGCTAAAATGTAGATTTTAGAAAAGCATGTTCATATTTTTAATATATCAAGCTATGAGGAATCCAGAGGAAAGTTAAGTCTCCTCTCTGTCTTCAGATTATGTCTTCTCTTTCTACTTTATGCTGCCTGTTTTGACTGCTCACTGCAGGCTCTTTTTGTGCTTTTCTCTGCTACAGTACAGAAATTTAATACCAGTTTTCTCATCTCAGAATTATTTAAGGTATGAACTTAAAGTTGATTGAATTAAATTAGCTTATGCAAAAGTACTGAAAGATATATATGGCAATGTTTTTATTGTTTTCCAGGTCTGGCTTACTAATATCGCTGATATGTCTTCTAAGAATATGTACAAAGTGCTTGAGAGGTTATGGGTTAAATACTAGTTTGGATTTCCAAGCTGGAAAGGAGAGAGCCAGACTCTTGCTCATGTGCATTCCTAGCTGCCCTCATGTACTTGAGAGTTCCTAAAAATGTAAAAGTGGTGCTATTTGTTAGCTTTGTCGCCTTTATGTCTCAGTTTTGTCCAGTTGTGTTCTCTCCAGGGTTTGTCTTTCATATAAATGAGTAATAAAGGTTGCAGTGGTAATGCACATCCAGGGTACTTCCAGTATTTCCCTTATATGTAGGGACAGGACACAGACATACTGGAAAATATTAGTGTGCATTCTAACAGAAGGGTGTCAGCTCTGCAAAGTTGATTGATTTTCTGACCTGAAAATAGTGAAATATCATTTTAATTTTTTTTTCTTTTCTTTTTCTAGGAGCAGCTTTTAGTGCTGGACTGACAGGGGGAATTAGTACATCTATAGCAGTATTTTGTCACGAGCTTCCCCATGAATTAGGTAACTAAGTCTAGAAACTCTGTGCTCCATCTGTACAAAATCTTTTTCTAAAAGCTGCTGTGATACCATAATAAGCACAATGCAGTGCAGAAGCTGCAGAGGTGACCAGAACTTCAGAGGGTAAGGGAGAAATAATTGTTTCAGAGTAGGTACTACTGCAGGATTACATTGGCAGTGTCTAGTTACAGCAGTTCTGCAAAGCTTTCTGAGAGTGTTTTAATAATGTTCTTAGGAGCATGCATTTTATAGTTTCACACTACTCTGTGTGGCATTGTCTTACACAAAGTTAAGTCACATAAGTAAACACAGGTTTTTGTAAGTAAAATTCTGTGTGGGAACTCTTCAGAAGAGGCTTTGTACCAATTGTAGCCAAGTTCAGCAGGTGTGGCCATTTAGGGTAAAGCCTGTAGGCACTGTTACCAGTGCCATTGATTCTTCCCCCCCCCAGTTGAAGCGTTTCTTCTGGAGGTAGCTAACCATGATGAAACCTGTTGTTTTCACATTGCATGAAAATTTACTGCACCAGACTTTAAAAAGAGCAGCCAGAGAGAGGAGGAATCTTCTGTCTTGCCACTGATGTGAAATTGTGCTAGATTGAACTATGTCTGTACTCCCAGCTTGCTCACTTGAAGAGCTGCTGGCTCTGAATGATCAAAAGTGAGGTAAAACAAGTACTTCAAAACCCTTAGAGGTGATGAGGGAAGGCATTTTGTACAGGCTGCTCCTGAGCTATAAGTAAGTAGTGGGCACAGGTGGGGAATAATGGAGCAGATGTCCGTGGTTTGACACCAGTGTTGCACAATCATTGAGTGAAGCTGCTGCAGTACATAAAGCATTGCAGCATATATTACAGTGCTTAGAACTTGACAGCATAGCATGATGAAACTAACTTTGTATAAAGGGTGAGTAGTTCACAGTACCTATTTTTGGGGGGTTTTTTAAATTTTGATAAGTTTTGATTCTAAGTTTTGATTCTAGGTGAAGCAAATAATTTCAGGCATATGAGACATAAGAATATTACGTTAATTACCCTCATGTCTGTACATCATCTTACACTTCTCACATTCAAAAGAATTCAGTTTGAATATAGTAAAACTATAAGAGCTGATTACAAGACTGAAGCCTAGATTTTTATAGAGCATCTAGCTATTTTAGCAGAGCTGTCCTGATTTCAGAATAAAACACATTAACCTGGCATGTCTTCATGTCAATAGCTGATTGAACATGGATGTGAAGTCATTCTTTGTGAGTGTAACTTTCTAGTGCTCAAATTCATTGTCACTTTTTGTGGGAACAAATGCCTCGTTATCCTCTTCCTGGATTTGCATAATGAGGTGTGGATAGCTAAGAGGAATTTTAACAGGTATTGATTGAAACTAAGCCTCTGGTTTTATGTGCCATGGAGAACTTCTGAGAAGTAAAGATGAGTGTGTGCCACACAGGTGTATTCTCTCTGTGGCAGGAGCAGATGAGACTCCTCCATTCACCCTTCACAGTTAATCACTGCTACATTTCTGACAATCCGCATGAGGAACAGGCACCTTTAAAACATACTTTAATCAAGGGATTGCTGCACATAGGTACAATTCTTCCAAGGCAGTCGGTCCCTGTGGCTCAGTGGGCCTCTGAGCCCCCGCAGCAGCGTTGTTACTTTGGTGAGGCAGTGCCTGGAGGCCGATTGTCTCCTGCTGGGAGCAGCGCTGAGGCCGAGCCCGTGTTGTGTCATGTCCCCCAGGTGACTTTGCGGTGCTGCTGAAGGCAGGGATGACAGTGAAGCAGGCCATCGTGTACAACCTGCTGTCAGCCATGATGGCCTACATCGGTATGTTCATCGGCACGGCCGTGGGGCAGTACGCCAACAACATCACCCTCTGGATCTTCGCCGTCACCGCCGGCATGTTCCTCTACGTGGCCCTGGTCGACATGGTACGGCTGGGTGGGGCTGGGGCTTGGGGGCATTCTGGGTGGGAAACCTGGGACTTCTGTGGGGGCTGCACTTCAGTCTGATGTTCAGGTTCACTCTTCACTGAGATTGAATCATCATATATCCAGTTCTGAAAGGTTTAGTCTGAACTTTTACCGTGTGCAGCTGGTAATGCAGAGGTGGTGTGGTGAGTAGCTTTTAAAAAAATTACGCGGTGGAAAAATGCTGCTGCTTCAAGAACATACAGGTGCATTATCCTTAGTGTGTGTGCACCACAGAGCCAGACCCTTCAGGAAGCAATACTGCTGTGCATTACTGCATGTTACCAGTCCATATTCAGTCCTCCATTCTCTCCTCTAAGCTGCTTCAGAGCTTTATTTAAATAAGGCAATTTTCTCCCTTCTTGTCTTTCCCAGCCCAAAGGTGATGGGATCATTTTTCACTTTTGGGGTATTTTGTAATGCTCTCCACTTCATTATGGAGACTTTAATTTGTAAATATATTGTTGTTATAAAGTCACTCTGTAATCTATTAACAGGTAAGTAAGTCCTTTTCAGGGCCTGCTAAATTGTTAAATAGAATGTCTGGGTAGACTGATCCTTTGGATGTTCTGTAGTAGCCTATAATGCCTGAAATATCACTTGGTTGTAAGCTCTGTGTCTGATACTTATTTCCCGTTCTTATTTTACTGAAGATGTCATGTATAAAGGAAGGCAGTATTTTCCTTCCTTCATTCCTTTTTCTTTCCCTTGGCCATCACAGTAGTAACCATAGTCAAAGCCCCATGGTCTGACTCAACAAGAGCAGGAAAGCTTCTGCAAGAGACACTTGAAACTGAACCAGAGTTTTGTCTTGGTGTTTGCGTAATCAGCCTCCTTCTCAAAGACCTTGTTACCTGGCCCACAAGAAGAACAGATTTTGATTCCTCCCTAGCTGTGAGCAGAGGTTCACAGAGATGCAGTTTTCTATTCATTCCTTACACCAGCCCATTGAGAATGAGCCTTTTGGTATTTTTGCATTTGACTGTCCTGAAGTTTGTCTAATTACATGGGTTTTAATGATAAGGATATTCCTCTCCAGTACCACCTAAACTCAGGTGTTTCAAAATCTTCAGGCTTTCCATGTTCTTATATGAAATTTCATTTGGTGATATTATAAGAGTAATCATAATATCCTCCTTCCTGACACTCCTGTTTTGGTTGGAATGGGTACATTGAATTGTCCAACTTGAATAATTTCATCTTACTGGGAAACAAATTTATCTGTTGCAGTTTTTGTTCCTTTTATCTCTAGTACTGACACTATAAGCTTTCAACTTCAAAAGGGTGTTATGTTTTTTTTAATTGACAGGACCGTTCTTTATATGGTCCCTGAAATTGGTCACATCAGTAGCCAATAAAGCAAAAAGTTTAGTAATCTTCAGACATGCTGTCAAACTAAATATCCAGCAGTGTTACAGCCCATTATAGTAATGCTAGGGTGAAGTCCTTTATTCTTAATGACTTGACAGTACTTTGTAATGTGGAGTAGTGTTTGCTGTTGAGCTGCCTGGTCTAGTGTATATGTGATAAGCATTTAAACATTTTTCACACCAGTTTCGGGGGTGGCTCATGGTTTTGTTTTTTGAGGGTTTGGGGGGTTTTTTTGTTGGGTTTTTTTTTATAGTTTAATAGTGGATCAAATTAATTACCAGGTTTATGTATCTTTTAGAAATACAGTAATACAAGATGAGATGGGTAGTATATTTGGGTTTTTAGCATCTTTGATGTCATTGTCTGTTGGGCAGTATTCAGGTTCTTGGAATAACCAAAACTATCCTAACCAATCTAATGAAGAGCAATAGTTTTCATTTTATTCTGTATCATCATTTTCTGTACTAAATGGGTCTTGAAGGAATTCCTGTAAGAATTCCTTCCTTGGAAGAATTACTGTAAGAGACTTAAAGATCAAAAGTGCCTCAAACACTGTTATATCACTGAAGGACTTTGCCCACTGTAGCAAACTGTGCAAAGAAGCAACTGCTGGTCTGCCACCACGGAATACCACCCCGCTGAGGATACTCCTGACTTGAGATAAGATAAAGGTGGGACTATTGTCCCAATTATCTCAAGCCTAAGGAGAAGTAAGCAAGGCATGGGGAGAGGAATGTACCCACATGGCAAACCAGCTCAGCAGCTGTGCTGAAAATGAGCTCTGGCTGGGCCCAGCAGGGGGAGGCCACAGCCCAGCACTCCAGATGGGAGGCACCGACTCCAGGGCGGAGAGAGACTGAGATGGGACTAATTAGCATTGGAGGTGAGGGAACCATTTACCTGATAGAATAAGAGAACTGTGTAGCCAGTGAGCATCGAGCCTTTGTCTGCTAAAATGTGTAAATGGTGAGGAGTTTTGAGTGACCTCAGGACACCCACCCCTGGGAAGCCAGGGTGAATGGGACCAGGGAGACACCGGCTGGATCCATGGGTGGTGACTATCTTCTGCTTCATCTTACTCTCTTTCTTTCTCCTCTCCCTCCTCTCTCTTTCCTATTTTGCTCTCTCTCTACCTCATATTTGCAGTTAAATAAAATCTTGACTCTTGACTTTGGCATATGGTCTCATATGCACCTTAATTTGGGCAGAAGTATCTCTCAAATATCAAATCTTAACATTTACTTCCTGCTTTCTTGAATTAATTTCCTTGTAAATATGTTACTTCTGTTCTATGTGGAGGGCTTTGTAAAACACAAAGTTTAATTTTTACATCTTCCAAGAGCACTACTATTAGTTGCTTTTGTCAGTACTCTGCCTTTTCCTCACAGGTGAGGAATATGAGGAATGTCCAGAACTTCCATAAGTTTTTATATCTGCACATAAAATTTCTCTTGAATTGCTTGTAGCTGTCATTCCCATATTTAAAAGGGATATGTATGTGAATATGTGTAAGCATCTCACATGACACATGAATGGCTAAGTTAATCAAAGTCATGTGTTTATTTGAGCATGACTTAAGTTTTTACTCTATTAAAATTAAAGGAGCAGAACTTGAAGAATGTTGGGCTGGTCCTTAGCTTAAGGAACTTAATGTTCAATTTAATGGATGATCCAGTAAAAGTGTAAGAAAAAAAGAAGTCCAAAGGAAAGGCATTTTTAGTTTGTTTTGTAAATACATCACGTGATTCATATTTTTATTGAATTGAGTGGTTCAGTAGAATTTAAGCTGTGTCTTAGTGTATTGGTTTTATATCTGAACCCTGGAGTGTATATTCTTAACAATATTATCTTCTAAACTTATCCATGTATAAATGGAATAGAGTTAAAATAATTTTCTAAATTGTTTTGTATCTTTTAGCTTCCAGAAATGCTTCATGGAGATGGAGACAATGAAGAGCATGGTTACTGTCCTGTGGGGCAGTTCATTCTTCAGAATCTGGGCCTGCTTCTTGGATTTGCCATCATGCTGGTGATTGCCCTCTACGAAGACAAAATTGTGCTTGACATCCAGTTCTGACCTAATGTTGGTAATCACTGTGGTTCCAGTCTGTTGCTGTCTGGCTTTGAGTCTGCACTGTGTCTCTGTGTGCATGTTGCTCAGAGGACACGTGGTGCTTGCACTGCTTGCACAAGGACAGGAGATTGCTTTCTGCCTAGAGTAGCTTCTGCTTCTGTCTAATCCCAACACAACTCCTAAACTCGAGTGAGCAACGTTTAGGAAACCCTAAATATGAGAAATAAGGGCCAAGCTCAGGGTGCTGTATAAGGGAGCTCTGCTTGCCTAAGAAAGAAAAAGTACAGGGAATGATCTTCCCATTTGGGAAAATACCATTCCGTTAGTGCACTTGGACAGAACCCAAATGTTCAGCTGAAACTCACACCTGTGCAAGGAACCCAAGGAAGCTTTTAGTGCCACATGACTCTTGAGTAGTGCATAGATGTCTCTATGTATGTATAGATCTATATAGATATACACAGATGTGCACACATACACGTGTGTGTGCACCTCTGTGTGTGTATATATACACATATATTAATCCTGTGCTGATTTTTCTGCATAGTGGTGACTTGAAGTACTCAGTCTTAGAGCAGGACATGACTGGAAACTACTGTGCTGACTTAAATTTTTAAAAAGAAACCCCAAACCTAAAGACTGTTTAAATTCTTACAAGCTGTGTTAAGCTGCCATCCATCATTCCAAAGCTCTTGTGTAAGAAGGCAGCCTGTTGCCATGTACTCTGCAAAGTGTAACTTCTGTCGAGGGTCAGTTTGATGATGTTTTTCCCAACTGAGATTTATTTGATGTTTGTTCCTTGATATTAGTAGGAAAATGCAAAATGCAGTAGAATTAGTGTTAGCTTGGGAACATCCCTGACCTTGGAGTTACTGAGCTGTTTCTGGTTCTTTCTTACAGACGCTAAACATGTATTGTGTGCCACTTGCAGCATAAACTACTGAAGAATTGTGGCTGTGAATCTGTGCAAACTCTTCTAACAAGAGAATCCATGTGGGAATTTCTCCATTTTTTTAAACGATTATTTTGGACTGTTTTCTTCTCTTCATGTTAAAACAAACCAAGGTGCAAGATGCTAGTTCCTGCAGCTGGACACAAAGGTTAAATTGTGCTCTGTGTATGTTGTACTGGTAGGGTATTTCTGATACTGTAACAGCGGATCAAGTCTGTTCCTACAATGCCTTGATATCAGATGATGTGACACCAGCCATTTCTGGCAGTAAAGAGTATGTAAGAAGACTTCTACTTCCAGTATAAAGGAGTTCATTTCTATGATATTTTTTTACAATTTTGGTATTCAAATTAGATTATTAAAAAGCAGATGTGGTAGAACCATGGTATGTGTCATTTGGAAGAATAGACTGAAAGTTTGGGCCTTAACTTGCTGGGACCAGCTGTCCTAGATCAGATTGTGCTGACAGGCATGTATTGCCAGACATGAGTTAGTTCTTGTACCCATCTCCTTAAAAAAAAAAATAAAATTATGAGTTTGTGGGGAGTGCAAGTTGATTCTGTAGTACCAGTCCTAAGCATGGTAGTAGCTTTTTTTTAAAACGTCCAGTTCGTCTCTCTTCTGTGTATGCCAGGTAAAAGCTGTACTTTGACTATGTGCCGTAAGTTTTAAAGTTCCAGTCTGCTTGGTGCCAGTGTAGCTGCTAAAAACACTAATCCTGACGCCTTTAATGAGAGCCAGTGGGTATCTGCATTCCATTTCAAGTTCCTGTGTTTCCTGTGGCCCTTTACTTTGCAAGCTTCATTGATCAGTTTAGTTTTTACTGAGAGCAGCTCATGTGTTTTAAAAGTATCAGTTGGTTGCCAGTATTTCTTCCTAATGCAGTATCAGGAAACAGTATTAAGGGTCCATTTCAAAGAAGAGTGCAGTTTCTTCAGTGAAGAAGCCAAAAGCCCAGAGTTCAGGCATGCAGCCGTTTGATGTTCTGAACTCAAGGTTTTCTTTTTTCTTCTTTAAACGTTTACTGTAGAACCCTGATTAGCAAACACACTGTTGTTAGCTTCAAATTGCTGAATTTCTGCAGTGAAAAGCTCCTGGATGACATTTTTGCATAGTGCCCATGTTAGGTCAATGAGACAAAACTTCCTGGATACCTTCTGAGGATCTGAGTTGAAACAATCTCTGTTTCTTATGTATTAAACTGAGTTTTCTTTTCTGTTAATTCTGTCTAGCATAAGGGAGTCATTATGCAGCTGAACTGATGTTTTGTCAAACCATTTTTTAAGGTTTATTTCTCTTAATTCTTTTCAAATGAAGATTTCTGTATTTCTGGTAGTATATTTACTGTTGTATTAGTTGGAATGTGGTTATAGCTTAATACACTGCCTCTGTAGGAAGATAGTTCACTTCCTTCCAAGACCATCTTCAGACAAGGGAAAAACATGGTCTTTGAAGGTAGGCACTGTATTTTTCATGGAATATAGATTGTTTACTTTTATTTTCTAGTATTTATTGCAAATGTAACAGAGCAGTGTAACAGCTGTGACTTCTCTAATGTTTCCACCAGTATTGAATTCCAGATGATTTTAATGTACACTTTTGAGTCATGTTACAGACAATCTGAATTCCATTACATTTCTACTTGGCTTCAACATTCCATTTTGCTTGAATCCAGAGTCTCATTTAACTTGTATTTGTTGGAGGGCATAAATGTTACTTGTATATTACAATGCTGTCACTGTGTGACATCCCATGTGAATTCTGATGTAAATCACATTGCACTCAATCCGCTGTGATTACGCTTAGAAAATGTTGTAGTTGCTAGATGCAGTGTGATTTTTTTTTTTATATAATTTTTTTTCTTTCCTCTCCCCATTAACAACTGAGTCTATGGTTTAAAATGTGATAATGGTCCAATAAGATAACTTGCTGAGCTATTGGTTTTTTGTTATGACTAAATCATTTTTTAAAAAATTTTATAAAGCTGGAAATTATCAAATGCTGTTTTGTTCATTGTCAACAGTGTTGTGTTCATTTTATGTATGTTCCTTATACATAAGGAGCCTTCAGAAAATAAAAAAATTATTCAAGGAGCAGATACTTTTGTAAGGTTTGATTACTTTTGTGTTCTAGTATTCTGTCTCAAATGCAACATTGTAAAAAACCTTGAGTAAGACTCACTCATCCACAGTCCTGCGTTTCTGCCTTCAGAATGCTGTTTACCACTCTTTTTAGTTCAGCAGACATCACTACAAGCCCCTAAAAGAAATTCTGAAGAGGAAGGTGTCAAAATACTTTGCTTAACAGGGTTGCTTAAACAATTAAAAACCAACATAAATGCTCTGTCCAACAGACGTTACAGACTTCCAGGTCAGTCAGGTAGAGCAGTACTGAAAACAAGAATGGTGGATCAGGGGATTTCATGGACAGTTACTGTGATCTTCTGGCTGATCCTGTAGTTGTTGGATTGCTCAGGGAAAAGGTCCATAGCCTCTTAAAAGCTGCCATTACTGGGAAGTTCTCACTCCCATCCTTCAGAAACATGGTGTTCCCAGAGCACATTTGAGTTTTACTGACTGTAAACCCTCTTCACTATTGGTTCACATTCTGTGGCATTGCTGCAAGTGCCTTACTCTAAAGGAGCAGAATTCCCTCTATTACTGCAGTAAAAGTTACTAGCTTAGAATGAACAGAATCCAGTTGCCTACAGCTGTGTCTCTTTTTCTTTCTCTAGGCTTACAAACTGGACTAAAACTGGCCAAGGAGTTGAAAATTGTTAGAAGCTGGAGGAAGTAGGAGATACATAAACTGACTGTATAGTCACAAAATGCTTCCTCAGGAAGACAGTCAGAAAAAATACAAACCTGAAACAAAGCCTTAAAATGTTCTTAAGTGGAAAAGTAATTTCACTAGAATGGAGATACAACACAATAAAGTACAGTAAAAACTGGTGAGGGAATGTGAACATACTAACATGGATATACAGTAGAAGGTTAGGGTAAGATGGTGTGTGGCTTTACATACCTGTGTAAGAAGAATGTTGTCAAATAACAGTTGTGTTCCTGACTGATCCTTGGTAATATCAGCATTTTCAGTCATTCCAAAGATCTCTGGGAAGGGATTCTGTGGAAGTGTCTTTGCATATTCAATACAGCTTTGGTACTGAAAAAAGTTGGGGAAAAAATACCTCTAGATGGAAAAGATGCAGAAGCAGCCAGCCAGCTCACAAGAGGCCACAACCACGACAGGCTTTCCTAGTGGGATGAATAGAGTGTGTAACTAAGATGTAAAAGGCAGTACCAGGGTGGGCTGTGCTGCACAAAGTCCTTTGGTCTTGCCCTCAAATCAAGATTGGCTTTGGTTAACTAATTTCTGAAAAATTCTGGCAGCTGATGAAAATTCTGTTCAAATGAGACACCAAGTGTAAGGGGCTGCAGCCCCTCTCTGGCCCCACTGCTTGCCAGCTGTCTGAAGGTGTTCTGCTGCTGACTGACACAACTCCTGTGTGATCAATTAAGCTGATTACTGTGGCCTTTCTACCTCCAGTAGATACAATGAATTTCTGTTAGGCCTATTTTAAAATGCTTTTAACTGTACCTGGCTGGGCTGTGTCTTTGAGTGCTGACTCACACAGAGCAGTGAATTTAGATGACAGTAATAGGGTGGTGTTTACATAATGTCCCTTTCTCAGAAGTCACTGAAACAAGGCCTGATAGAAGGTGAGATTAAGCCACCAAAGCAGTGACTGAGTAAACACTGAGACACACATCAGTTTCAGTACAGATACTTTTTTTTTTTTTTTTAAATAAGCTGTTGGTAATTCTGTTGTTCTGAGATACTTACATCTCCTTCAAGAGAGGCAAAATAAACACCACTTGGCTCAAGTATATAATTGACATTTGTAATGGATTTCCGAGGACGACAACATGTTCAGAACACTTACAGAGACAGTCCCAGTCCTCAGTGCCTCTAGGACCATAACTGCATTCCCCAGTCACACAGTGAGGAGCACCAGCTGGCACCTCCTGCTGGAAACCAGGACAGTGATCTGAGCAGCAGCCTCACACTTCCCTGGGCAGCCGTACCAACATCACTGTAATTCACCTGGAAGGCAGCCAGAATTCTCACTGGAAAGTTTAAAAGCTGTTAATTACTTCTGCTAGTTCATGTTTGAACCATTTGATCTCCAGCCCTTCAAATACTTTTTAATAATCATCCCTCAAGTCACCCAGCCATTGCTGCTTTTGAAGAATAATAGCACCAAAAGTTTCTGTAGTAATGCAGCTGAAACTCCCTGAATACAAGCTTATGGAAAACTTTTCCAAAATTATCTCTTGTTTGGCATCTTTCTGAAATAAATGTATGCTGTTACAAGGCCATAGCTGTGCTCATCATTTTTTAATTTTTTTAGACAATAAAACATGCCTTAAGTCTTTAGGCTAGGAGAAACTGCACTCCTCCTAGGTGCATAAAAACAAAAAATTATGAGTGATAACAGAAAATTATTTGAAGGAAGGCAAGAGTGGGTGATACACTGAGAACTGGGATAAAGCAAAACAGTCCAAAGAAATGTTTACTACATAAAAATTATTACCTTGCAGGGGAAAAAAAGGTTCCATCCCTGCTAGGAACTGTATTTGCTATTTGTTCAGAACCTTTGGTCATGTAGTAGGAGGACATCCCCGTCACAACCCACCCACCGCCCCACTTGCTTCAGGAAAGAAACACCTCCACGAAGTGCTTCCACCACTTGCCTATTAACCACATTATTGCTTGGCTCTGCCTGTTAACCACACTAATAACCAAAGTCACTCCCGGCTGACAGTGAAAGCAGCACCCCTCTTCCTGCCAGTCCCTAACTTTAACAGATTTTGGCCATGCTGGGCTGCTTAGGAAGCTGGAGCTCAAAGAAGTGCCATGTATTGCTGGCAGATTCCAGAGAGACTTCAATGGAAAACACGCACGTCTGCAAACAGGGAGGGAAACTCCCTCTGCCAGAGTTCCTCAGATGGATCCCAGCTGGTTTCACTCCGCAGCAGTCCAGGGGCTGGTCGTGTCCCTGTCACTGAGTAAATCAGAGACAGCCACCAGGGGTGCCACTAGGATACTTTACACTTTGCCGGAGCTGCTCTTCGTGTCCTGCACAGTGGTGCTGTTCTTGAGCACCACTCAGACCCCAGCTTCTCCTGCTCACACACCGTGAGTCAGGGGAAACCTCTTGACAAACAAAGGCCTTCAGCAGGAGGTCATTAAATGGTACTGAGCATCAGTTCCAAATAGTCTCTTAAACCTCAAAGCAATTTTATTTTTTAAAGCTATTTATTTATGTATACCTAATTAATAGACATTACAATTGTATGTATGAGACCATGCACCTATACATTTTTTTAACACCATTGTATTATAAAATATTGCTCACACAATATTTTAGCTTTTTTTTTAATCCTTACCAAGAGAGATTTCTGGCCTTTACAGAAAGACATCAGGTAGAAATATTTAGTTTGGTTTTCAACTGAGACCATTTAGCTAAGTATACAGCCTCATTTAGATGGTCTACATTAATTATAAAAAAATAATGCAAAATAATGTAAAAGCGGACTGCAAACACACATCCAGTTATATGAAAACAGTGGATAGGTTTTCTCAGTCTTACCTTTTTTTTTAAATAAACACCTAGAGAGCTTGTATTACTAATGCTATAGCAACACGTTTCAATTGATGAAGTGTGAGACAAGCAATAAAATAAAAAATAAATTTACTCCACTATTGCCAGTAATTGAAACTACTTTCCTTGTAGTGGAAGACAACTATTTAATTTCGGAGGCTTTTTCCTCCCAGATCATGTATACACATTCATCAGGGTCAGCTTTAACTGATTTACAAAGTTGCAACATTACTCACAGGCTTCTGCACTTGTTGGAAAAGTCAGGATCAGATATTGAATATCAGATATTTAATGTACTGTATAGTTTAAAATACAATTTAAATCTCTTCTTTCATGTCATGCCACCTCTTATCTATCTTCCAGTGAAAAGCTCCAACTACCCATCCATTTAATCTGGAACTATAAAATTCTGACAGTTCCAGAACACTCCTGCAAACACTATTCTCCTGAAGGATGTAGGCAACCTGCCATAAAATGCAGAATGCCTTTGCAGCTTGGTGGCTGGAGACTTGAACTATATCTGTCATTCTCAATAGCATGGAATTCTGACAGAATAACAGGCAGGAAATGCAAGAAATACATCTCAGAATGTATTCTTACATGTATAATCTTACTTTCTAGTATTCTAACAGTACTTTTCTATGTAAGACCTCATTTGGGCTGTTGGGAAATTTTTGTTTGTTTGTTTTAAATGCCATAATAAAAGTCAAAGGGAAAAAAAAAAACATATTTCAATTCTGATGTATAAATGTCACCCAGCATTCCAAGGTCCTATATTACTATGGTGTTTTGATTAAATAATATATTACATATAATGCATATCTGAAAAAAATAGCGTCTTCAGGTAAGACTGCTTACATTAAACATTTAAACTATTACGGTTTTATTCCATTTTTCCGTTTGAAATTACACAAACCAATTAGTTAAATAGATCATGACATCACAAGGTTATAAAATATGCCAAAATATTTAACCTACAGTTTCTTTTAAACAACAGACAAATTATTAATTCCTGAAAACAATCCATTTGCATTAATTAGTGCCTTGTGTTAAAGAGCAGCATGAGATCAATTTTAACATGTTTTGGGGCAGTTAAAAACAGGCTTTGAGTTTACTTTGGCATTTCAACTTTTATTTAAACAAAGTTCCTTGCTTCATACAAATACACTCACACATCCACACACAGACATCAACTACATTAAAAAAGATATAAAAATGCTTGATCATCAGCAAACTTAAGAAGGGCTGCCCTGGAGTCAGTACCAGGAGAAACTATAAATACCAGTACTTGGAGGGCCCAGGTTCTGAATGATAAATTCCTGCACCACTGGTATTACCTTGGGAAAAAAAAAAAAAAGGAATGAAAGTGCCCTATTTTCATGTAACACATATTACTCTAAATATCTGAATATAAATTTCAAGGGCAGTATTCCTGCATATAAAATTAGACACCAGTACAGTGCCAGAGGAATCAGTGATGTAGCATTTGTAAATCTAGGCAAAAACTATGCCCTAAGAGCTGACCTTGGAAGTCCTATGCAAATGTTCTTTAATCCCATTTCCATCACCACATCTGGACAGAAGCATGAGCTGGATTATTTTCTGCACTTACTCCATCTGTATTATGGAGAAGATCTAAGTTTTCAATTCTCACAATGCAACGCCTTTCAAAGGTGCTAAGATCTTGGCTTAGAAAGCTGCTGCATGCAGCAGTTTTAAAGATACTGGTGTTTACACTTCCTACTGAGTTTAACTGGACTCTGTACTGAAATAAGAGACAGTTTATAAAATGACAGCTTAATGCTTTGATCCTGTAAACCCTTAGATATACATCTTTAAAGTATTATCATCCACTCTATTGCTGGGCATGCTCTATAATATTTTAAGATAGAATAGAATAATTAGAATATTATAAAATAACCATCTCTTCTTTTAAGAAATGCAACAGTATTTGTAAAGATGATCCTAAGAATTTATCTCTGAACGTGAAATTCAAGAAACACTGAAGGATTCAAACAGCAATGTTAGTTCAACCCCTTTGGTGATAATCAGGATAATATTTTTTTTAATTTTATACAGCAAAGTTACTGTATTTGTAATTAGAGTTTTAACTTGCAGGTTTTTAGATTTCAATTATAAAACCTGCAATTAGCATAGGTCCTTTCAGTTAAAAAATATATTGCATAACCAAGGACACAGAATGTGATACAAGGGAAAAAAGTTCCAGTAGCTTCATTTCTCTTGACGGTCCTGCCTATAAGCTCAGCTATGTTAGGAGGGGACTAACACTCCTTTAGGCCCTCCCCTGCTTTCCAGGTGCAATGTGTCACCAATTACCAAGGCCTTAAATGTGAGAGCAGGAGAGAGGCTCTGGCTTACACTGACTGCAGGCTTCATAGATGGAACTACTCCTACAAGAGCTTAGTTCAGCTTCCAAGCTCTTAACTGACTTTAGGGAGATGTACGAATATGAGAACCGTTTAAAAACCTTCACCAAGTGGCCCTTCCAGGAGAACTGCAAGTGCACTCCAGGGAATGTAAGTCTGAAGATGGTTATTTTGCCTCTGCCTTACTTTTTATGTACTGTGCTTGATTGTGAAGTCATTGTTAAGTGTATCCATGTTCAAGAGGAGTCCACTAAGCCTGAAAAGTTAAATACTGCAGCTTTCCTCTGTTCCCTGCTCAGAAATACTATAGTAGGATTAACTGGTTTTTCTAGTTTAACTAGAAATCTAAATCTAAAATTTAGATTAATCTAAAATTTAGATTAACTAGTGTTTGGTCCATTAGTCTGCCTACAGATTTTAATACAGTTACTGTTCTTGTTCCCCTTATTTTTTTGTTCCTGTCATTTAAAAATTAATTTCTTGTATTATGTGCTCTTTCTAATTGCAAATATCTATTGATGACACAACAGCCTACATTAGAGTAAACGATTATGCATCCAGCAGGAGGGATGAAGTAGTGCAATGATCACTGCTTCAGATTCAGAGATGGAAATTTAAATTTAAAAATCCACCTGATTTCTACTTCGGCACACACATGACACTGCCAGCCTGAATCTCAGATGAGTCATACTGCAAGAGTTACCTGAGAAAGTGCTTGATAACTTGTACAAACTTAATTTTTGGTGTCCCAACTAGACATGATTCTAAAGTGGCAGGAAACACAAGTAGTGTGTGGGATAAGGCTCTAAACTTCTAAACTGTCCCCTGCAGATGGCAAAGGCTGGCTTCATCCACTGTCCAAGTGCAAATGAACCAGATGTGGCAAAATGTTTCTTTTGCTTGTTAGAACTGGAGGGCTGGGAACCAAATGATGACCCATGGTAAGCACAGATACAACAATGCTCTTGAAGTATCTCTCCAAACTTCTTTGGTAATTTACAATGAGTTAATGTTGTTGTCAGTTTCCACCATGACAGTTCACAAAATTGGAGGTTTATCTTGCCCAGTAACTTTGAAATAGTTTAACTAGCTTTTCTCTGAGATCCACTAAAATCTGTTTCATGTTTTCTGTAAGATACTGTTTCTGACAGCACAAGTACTGAAGAGACCTGCCTGTCCAGATCTCTTCATCTCCTGAAACGTAACTTGCATAGGTTTAACATCTGTTCTTATTCTGGGTTTATCTTGCAGGGAGAAACATGCCAAACATAGCACCTGTGACTTTTTATCCCTTCCCAAGCACTTTGATGAGCTGACAATGGAGGAGTACTACATGCTGGAGATGACACGGCTCAGAACCTTCATTGTAAGTGTTAACCACATAATCTGAAATTCAAAGCTAGAATGTAAACAAGAACTTCTCTTGCTAAGATTTCCAAGCACCAGCCAGGAATGATTGTCAAAGGCTAGAACATGACTTACTCTGAAGTAATGATTTATGTGCATTATTGGCTAAGAAACCTGCACCTAAGCACTTCTCAGTGTAGTTTATTGTCTGGCTTTTGAAGGCAAACCTGTTTCCTTTAGATGTGTTTTTCCAACAGCTCATTACAGCAGAAAAAACAATATGTAGGGTGCGATAATCAATGCAGAAAACTCAACAATGAGCAGCTCTATCATTTTCAGGAGGGATGAACAACATGTGAAAAGACAAAATTTGACCAGATCATTGCTTCACATGTCCAGTTTCACATATAAACCTGCCTAATTAAACTTTAAAGCCCATTTCTAATGTTTTCTCCTCCCCACTCCTAGGGTTTCATGCCATAGTGTTGACATGTAAAAAAGCACACAACTGAGCTGCTCTGTTGATAAAGATCAGCTGATCTTTGATATGTGAACCCTAATCCTATGGATAGTAAGAATCAAGTGAACCAAGTTCCCTGATGA
This sequence comes from Corvus moneduloides, assembly GCF_009650955.1. Taxonomy (NCBI): domain Eukaryota; kingdom Metazoa; phylum Chordata; class Aves; order Passeriformes; family Corvidae; genus Corvus; species Corvus moneduloides. The sequence goes on from NC_045482.1 coordinate 10,308,256, forward strand.
GGAACACTAAAAGGTTCTGCATATTATGTGTTGGTGGGTTTGCACAAATAAGATCTTTGCCTTGCTAATAATGTTCTGTATTAAATATATACCTGGTGACTGTCAAGGTTAGGTATTTCAGGTCACTGTGCAACAGATTAAACTACAAAAAAATAGGATCCTGTAGCACAGTGGGACCAGTGATATCTTAGAAGGTGGACTAAGAGTGAGGTGATGTTACCTAACTTGAACTGTGAATGATTTAGAGCAATGTTTCAAGGTATGAAAGGGGTCTTGGCAATAATATGACTTCATTTCTAAGTATAGTATATAAAAAACTTGAAGCAGCAGCAGCTTCAAGTGGAGACACTTAGCCCTCAGGATCCTGTCACCTGTAGCTGGGAAGGCTGTGCACTAGGCTCACCAGGGTATGATTGCTACTGTGAAGCACTGATACCCAAATGCAGCCTGAGGAGGGGGATTGGAATCTGGCTGAACTGCACAATTAAACTGCTCAGTTGAAAGGCTCAATCTCTTGCTTTGACTCAAGTGCAAGGTCGGCAGGCGCACAATAAACGCTTTTCAAGAAGAAGTCGCGGCAACAAGGCAGCGGTTCGTGGATTACTTTGGCTGCAGACCCCAGCTCCCAGCACCGCTGCCTCTCAGGGATGAGCCAGCAGCCCAGCAGCCAGGAGACTCAACTGCCAGGCAAAACGAGCCCAGGAGCCCAAGTGAAGTCTGATTCTAAAAGTGTCTCTTAAAGTGGTGCAAACATCTCTCTTTACCTGGGTGTGAATCTAAAGCTGAACAGGGGTGTGAGGAAGTGTATGTAAAGAATTGCTCTCAGCCTCTCTGGATCAGAGCAATGAGTAGGGACAGTTATGGCCTGTCTTTCACAGTGTGCTTTCTTGGTATGGCTGGGTGTGGGGAACTAAGAGTAGTCCCACCACCCTGCCTGTGTATGAAAAATGTCTAAGCACATACTTTCATTCTGGTTTTTAGCAAGCTGAATTTTTTTTTGGAATAAAGATTCACAACTGAGTACTTTGTGGTCTGTGTTAAAACCTTGTACCTAGGCAGACTCAAATCAGAGCAGTTCTGCTTCAAAACACTTTCCAGTGAACAAAATGGATCTGTGTGCCTCCAACAATTGGTTTCAGCACCTGCATTATCTACACCCCTGCTTACCACTAAGTTGTCTTTCTAGACCAGACAAAGTTGGCACAGATAATGACATCCAGCAAAAATAGGGGGGTGTACTGAATGAGGGCAGACACAAGGTGTGTAAGGCAGTCTCAAGGAAGAGCTCTGGGGATTTTGGTGTGTAACTGAAACAACAAAAGCTAAACCTTTACTATTCCATTTTTAAAAGTTTTCCATTACAATTTCAAACTCACTGGGATTCTCTTAAAATCTTATTATTTCCTATTTTACTTTATGAGAGACTGTTGTAGAATAAAAATGCATGTTTGCAGATACTTTTAAGATGCAGACAGACCTTTCTCAGTAAGGTGAAAGTTTTGTGCATACTTTGTCAGGTCTCAAGCGACAAATGAACAGCAGCGTCTTTCCACTCTGCAGGAAACTCCTCATACTGGGCATCCTAAAAACATGTATTTCAACATTCTTTAAAGCATTTATGTATTCTCAATCTTGAGAGTAAATTAGCCCTTGACACACATCAATCCATGAAGTATTTTTTCTTAAGTTGCAGCACCGACGTTTACATGCTTAAAGCTTTTTAAAAAAAACCCTTTAAATATGTTACTCTAAAAAGCTTCTTGTATATCTTCAATCTTCTTCTATATCTTTTAAGGACTTAGAATAATTTTACAGTTCAAGTTCTTTAGAAAGTGAAGAAGAAATGATGTGGGGGGAAACAGGAGCATCCATTTTAGCTCCCTCTTTCTGTTGGAACTCTATTCTAGTGCCAGTCTTTAATGTTACAATGATAACACGTAATCAATGACGATCGCATTACAGTATTGCAAGGTAACTATGAATTAGGCTGCAGCTGAATGCAGAAAGTGACGGCAGAAAAACAAGAATGAGAAAACTACAGTCAAGCAAAGCACCAGAGAGCTTGGTTTGTAAATGGCCTGTGACCACCCCAGCTGTTATGTTGTTATTGCAGCTTTCAGAGTGGGGGCAGCAGTTGGTGTGTGGTGTGTTAACTTTGTGTTAGCCTAACAACAGAGTATTTGTGAGTACTCCCATGAGAGTGGGAGTATTAGAGTTACGTAGGTGATGACAAAAAATGCTTCCACCTGACAAGTAAAAGGTACAGCAGCTCTCTGCATCAGGACAGTGACAGATAATGCCATTCCTTTTGATTGGCTGTGCAAGGGTCAGTAACTGTTCTCAGCTTTGCTGTTACTGGTTATGAGATTCTTTGGCAGTTAACAAATGCCAGTGAGTGTCAGTGAGTCTGTAATCTCATTTTATAGAACACCACTGACATGAAGGACTTTCTCTTTACTCCAGTTTGGCTGTGTAAATGCACACGTAGCTGTCCCACACCTCTTGGATCTTTACTGCTGGAAGTACACACCTTTCACTTATTTTAGCTATAGATTTTAAAAAGCTATAATCCCAGTATGCACAATGAATTTGTCCCCTCCCTCAGTCTCTTTTTCCAATGTCATCATTTCTCTGTTCATTTTCCAAATGACTATTTCCCAAAGAAGAACTAAAGCCCTCAACTTGCTGAATTTTTTTTTTTTTTTTTTTTTTTTTGTGTAAACACCCAAAGAAAGCTTAATTTTCACTATTTCCCACTTTCCTGCAGTCTGGTCAAGTGAAGGAGCTAGTGCTGCTTAGTTCCTTTAATGTCTCTCATTGTACATTTTTTGAGCATTTCCAACCAAAAATCCAGTCTTTCTGCATACTTCAGGTCATTTCTTTAATTAGAAAGGATTTCTAAAGCCTTGATATTAACAATCTTTTTTTAAAAGGGTCTGAGAAGTCCTGGATCATTTGACTCAGTATTGGTGATAGATTTTCATCATTTAAGTAAACAGTAAGAAAAGTGGACTGGTAAAAGTGGACAGTGTTACCTGAGTGTGAAAGTGGTTACGGTCAGATATGGAGTGTGAGATAGAAAGAAAACTATTTCTTGTCTGAATACTTTGAACACCTCTGCCAAAATAAGATGAAGTCCATTCAGGTGGTTTGAAATGCAGTGTAAAAATTTGCACAAACTACTTCAAATACTTTTTTCAAGGTAGAAACAAAGATGTGGAGAAGTTCTGTAGTTTTTTCCCAATTCCCTAGGCCACCACTCCCTCAGCAGAGAGCTACTTAGAGGATCATTCCTGTATTTCAGGCATGGTGATAATTCTGAAATCTAATTGTAATCAGTTGTAATTAAAAAGTGCAAAGCTTTTGACAGAAGATAAGAATGAGAGGAAGGTAAGTTGTTTGATCTGTGTCTCCTTCTCAGTCTTGTATTTCAATCCCTTTCTGTTTACTTCCATTCAAGAAATAGATAGTTTTTAATATTATTACTGGGTTATTATTAGCATTAAGCCCTTTCTAAGTTATAACTCCTCATCAGTTAAATGAATGTACATACAATTTATGCACAAAGTACTGACACAAAAATGACTATGGGACAAAATGTAAACTTTTTTCAAGTTACAAAAGTAACATGGTTTGCATGAGAAAAGAATGATTAAAAGAATCTCAGCACAGAGCCTGTTGTAAAAAAATTCTGACCAGTGAAGATAGCCCAAGCCAAACAGTGCTATGTGAATGATTGTCACAGAGAACTTTCTGCCAGGCTGCCTACCTCTGCCTTCACTGGGTAAAATCATCAAAAGGGGCTTACACAAAACATTCCCTGGGAATGACTGGTGTAATCCACACTGGCAGGAGGGATTCAGGTTCTGTATCTTCGTATTTCTGCTGCCAGAAAGGTTCTGGATCAAAGGGTGGTTATTTTATTTATTGCTTACTTTAATTTAGACACAGAGAGATACAGAGGTTTTTTTTGAGATGTAAAATAGTAAGATTTAAAGTCAAAGAGGTTTATAGAACACCGACTGCCTTGGTGGCAGAGGTACATTCAAATATGATCCCAAAATATTAAGTTCTGACTTAAAGAATTACTAGCAATATCTTTAATGTAACAGTTCTGCTAAAGTTTGTCTGCCCAGACCTTTCCCTGTCCCTAACTACACTACAGGTAAAAAAGCCCAATGTAGCTTTTGCATGTGAGGTGATTATTGCATTAAGTCTTGTAAATATTTTTATTAAAAAAGGTGACTAAATAACATCAGGAGATCCAGACTGGAAAAGGTGATTAAAGTAATTAATTAAATAAATTCCTGACTGGATGAAAGAATGACAGAATTGCACAGTGAAGTATTAAACATGAGAAATGTCAACACTTGTAAGGTGATACCAGACACCCAGCAGCATAAAAAAATGTTGTCAGGGAGGAGGAATAAACACATGCCAGAAATTCTTCCCAGGTTTTAGCCAAGGAATCATTTTAAAATTAAAACAGAGTTGCACATTTATTTTCAACATTCTCACTTTAACAGATGTTCCAGCAAGATAATGTGGATTTCCCAGCTTAGTTGTAATATAATAGCAGAATTCAGGAGACTCAATGGTGGAGTCTCCAAGGCAAATGCAGATACTCCTGCCTGCTTAAATGTCTGTTTGATAAAAGTGGCTCTAGGACAGGATCAAGTTCTTCTCCAATATTATCTGGTAGCCCTTCAAAATAACATAAGAATTAGTAGGATCTTGTTGGTGTTTATACTGCTGATTGACTGTTCTTTATCATATATACGGATAATGTGTGTTTACAGTGTGCAAACAATAAAAATATTAATTGAGCAATTGGTAGAGATAAGGAGAGTACTCAGCTGATTGAAAAATGAATCAAAGGAATGTACATGTAATTTTGTATCTAATATAAATTTACTAAAATGCTATTGCTATTACTGCTGCCAATGGCTGAGAGCAGTAGTTTAAGGGCTACCATTTTTAAAAAGGGAAATACCAACAAACTGCCACAGAAATCATTTTCGGTAAGTCTGAACTAAATTCAATTTTCACCATAAGCACATGAGATTGTCAAAATCAAGAAAGGAATAATGGAAAATAAACAATCCATCCCTTTACTTTTAGTCCAGTTAATAGCCTTTGAAAAACAGCTGGAGTTGTACCTATGTATTTCATTAATTTATTTCTCTTTGGAAGAAACAAGACTACCTGCAATCAAGATGCTACAGTGAACATAAGAATCTTTAATGATTCCAGCCTAGCAATCTGGTATTTATACTCTTGAAAAGACAAATAAAAACAACATTGCTTTTTAGAAATAATATTATTCTAGTATGAAGAAAAGAAATGGCAATTCTCAAAAAGCAATTAAATATTTAAATTAAACAGTATTATATTGTGCTAAAAAGTATCTTAGTATAGTATCAAGTACAACCTGGAGAGAGGGCTTCAACTACTATAGTACTCACTTGATTCAAAAAAGGGGAGAAAAATCTGTTTTCCTTGAGAACATTGGAGACTCACTAGTTTCATTTTTTAGCTAATTGTGCCCCCTCCAGGTCCTTCTGTGATTTACACTTTCATTAGTCATTAACCTTCCAGGATTGCCAAACTGAATGCACTTTTCCAGTATTGTAATAAATTGAGGGTCACTGAGTTTGATTATATGCAAACTATTGGGTTTTTCCATGTTCTTTATTCATTTGTTTGTTTGATAGCTCCCTAAGGAGACATCATCAGAGGCCATCTTCTTGCATTACTGAAGGGAAAAATACAAACTTCGGAAATTGAAATAGAAGCTCTTCAAATGTTTACCTCAAGGTGCTTCTTAAGGCAGTTTATTCCCTTTTGTCATTACTGCAAAAGCACTTCTATACAAAATCATAGCAGGCACATACTCAGTCTAATCTTTGATGAATTTAAGAGGAGATAGATGATTCCTAAAGTTCTTTGTCTACAAAAACCAATTTTCCTCCTTCAAAGAACGTGCATTTCTTACTTCCTAGAAATTTTAATTACATTTACATTTATATTTAATTCAAAATAATATCACTCTGAAAGTTTGAAATTTTTAACAGCTTTACTACAGTTAGATGCATAAACTGACTAAAAAAAAACTTGAAAACAAAGGGAATTTTCCACTAATGAAAATGGATATTGTAGAAGAAAAAAGAAGAAGAGAGGAAGTTTTGGTAGAGAAATGTACCATGAATGGCAGCAGTCTGAGATTATACAGAGGTCTGTTATGGATCAGAAACTGTATTTGGGAGTGACTAAGCAGCAGCTGAAGGAGGATGCCTTTCTTCCCCCTTTTAGAATGGTTTAGGAAAATATCCGAAGGGGACCCTGTCCAGCCTACCCACAAGAGACAAAAGCTTTCACAGGTAAAACGCATTCAGAGATACAGGAGATAAACTTGTAACCCATCAGCACAGCATAATATTAAGAAAGTTAAAGTGTGAGCTTTGTAAAGTTATGAGGATTTTGAGTAATTTGATAAACAGAGATAAGGGAAAAATTGGTAACACCATAATAGGTCTGGAGAAGCTAACAGAGGACTGGAAACCTAAATATCTGTCAGATGAGGCAGTAGCATCAGCAGTGGTAGAGAGACAATCTCAATCTCACAGTGCATAACAGTGTTCACCAGTGGGTAAAAAATGTACTGGAAGAATTGCTGAGCTCCCAAATTTCCAGGTGACTCAGTCACTTCTGAGGACCCAAAGGGAGACCCAAGGGAGATGGAGCCAAGTTACATTTTAAACATCAGCTGATACCAGGTGATACAGCAATTGCAAACTGTAAACTGAACACAGGAAACCTGGGTGTTAAGCAAAGTCTAGACCAGACCATATTTATGGTATTTGTTCATAATAATTTTATTCATTCTTATTTTAAAAGAGGAATTTAGCATTTGAGAAATACTCAGTTAAAATTTGCATTATTTCTTTCCCTACTTCAAAGTTTCAGTCATGTATTATTTTCAGCATATTCCACATCAGACTCACTATTTGAATAATTAAGGAATAGTTCTCTAATACCAGCTAAACACACATAGTTTTCATAATCTATAAAATCCTTCTTCAGTGATGGGATTGCATAAGCAGTCACTGTGTATGTTTGCAAATTATCCTTAGATTGCTCACTAATTCTGCTTTTTAAAAAATTCATTGTTACAAAAAGCTTGAGTTGCATTTTATACTGTTCCTGTGGTCCTAATATCAAGCCATAAACTCATAACTACATGCATAATATGTACCATCAGTTTGAGGTAGATTCTATCTCACCTTTCAAAATAAAATGCTATCATTATTTAGTTTTAAAATGCTAATCATCTTTCCATTAGTTCAAAAAGAATTTTGATCAAAGCTGTAAAACAGTGAAATGGAGGATGAACTGTACAAGTGTTGAATTCATTAACATCTGTCGACTGTTTAGCCTGAGTGATTGAATTATTAATACAGTAATTACTTGAAAAAAGTTACATATACAATCATAATCCCGGCATACATCCTCTAATTTCAACAAGTAGTTGTGCTTCCAGAAGTACAACAAATGCCCTATATCTGCAGTATTTCTAGTGCCAAAGTAAGTGCATTGAAGGAAAAGGGGAAATAGGGATAATATCCAAATTCTATCTTCAAGTTACAGACATTGATTTTTCTGTCTCTTATTTTTTAGCAATATTCATTAACCTGGACTCAATTTTCAAAGTAAATAGGTATTAATTTTTCATCTGAATTCAGTTTTGATGTTCAAAAAAATTCAAAGTCAGGGTAATCTTGACACCCAAAATTTCTTACAGATAAAAATCATCTGCCATGTCAAAGTTTTTCTGTATTCTGAATGTCTGTTCATTTCACTAAGAGTTATAGGCACAAATCACAGAATCATAGAATGGCCTGGGTTGGAAGGGACCTTAAAAATCATCCAGCTCGACCCCCCTGTCATGGACAGGGACACCTTTCACTAGACCAGGTTTCTTAGAGCCCGATCCAACCTGGCCTTGGACACTTCCAGGGATGGAGCAATAACACAACATCTGCAGCAACTGAGCAGCTACTGTTCTGGAACTAGTGTTGCTTTAGAGAAAAAAAATCAACCAAAGGAGTCCATGTTTTGCACAGCAAAGTACTGTACAGTAGAAGAAAAGAAGAATATTCCCCAGGAGACTGATAAACAAAACTTAAAAGCCTACAACAACACAGTTTCAGTTCCACTTACTAATTTTATTAAAACGTAATTTTAAACTGTATTTATAGTAGAAGAAAAATTAATGAAATTTAGATTATTAAAAAAACAGAGGGACAAAATCTCTGTACATATCACTTGCCTCTAGCTGGATGTAAAGACTGCTAGGTAAGCTACAACTCCTGATGGAGTAAGTGTATTCCAGTCAAGCTGATGTACTGCATTCCCAGCTCCAAAGCAGTCTCATGCCAGTGAGTTTTCTCACCCCCCAAGGCCACCATTCAATTGTTTTGCTCATTGCAGTTTTTTGCTGCATAAGTCAATGTAAGACTAGAAAAGAATTGCTGATTGTATTACAAGATCATTTTAGAAACATTTTACAGTATTTAAAACATTCACAGATTTTTTCCCTATGCAGATATTTTCTTAAGTAATTTTGACAAATAGAAAGAAAACACCTTATTCTAGTGGAAATTTTAAAGAACAAACACTGCTATCAGGACCAGCACACCAAAGTCTATTCAGTTACATTTTTATCCAAATAAAGGAAGAAAACCAGTATAAAACATCCAATTTGAAATAGTTCTGTGTGAGATACAGGAAATACTAACAGTCAAGGAAGTTATCTACAAGAGAAACAAAAACCCCTTAAAGAGATCACTGTCTCATAAAAGTAGGTACATTCTTTTCTGCCAAAAAGCTCCTTATGAATCCATAATTGGCATTTGTGTTGGCAGTTTCTAACTAAGGCATCTTTCCAGGCATGTTTATAATATAACAAAAAATTTGCTTCAACAGGAATTCAACCCATCTCTTTTAGAATGCTTCACTGTCTAATACAGACACATTTCAGACATGGGATAGGAGGAAAATGATGCCAACTCTTGCTGCAGTTGCCATCCTCTCTCTCTTCTGGTAACCTTAGCAGCCAGTTTACACCACAGTAACAAACTGCTTGTGTATTTTAGCCCTCCCCTCTACTTCCAAACCACACCAGAGTGCAGGAGAAACACACAAAGAGCTGACTTCAGCTACAGACAAGATTTAAGACTCCATTTCAAATTCTGATTTTATTTTTCTAAAATAAGCACAAGATGATTGATATACCACAACTATTAAAAAAGACCCAAAATCATCTTCTAAACGTTGCCTATTTTTGCACTTAGCTGTCAGCAACAGGATTTACCCAAAACAGTCCCAAAACTGCATTAGCACAGAAGGCAGAAATAAACTTGAAAACTTTTAATATACTAACTAACTTGCAAGTTGAGATGAATCTGAACTCTTAGTAAAGCATTGAAAATTTATCTCCTCACAAGAAAGCAGATATGAGTGAGGAGGTAGGAGGGGGATATCAGCTGGCAAATTAAAAACATCTACATTTTCTATTACTTTAAAGCATTTATTTCCAATCCTTTACACACTTTTAACTTTAAGACCATTACACCAAAGTAGAAAGATTGTTATCTGAAAGTACAGCTTGCTCCATATATTGGCAGTTAAAAGTGAAATACCATTTGATAAAGAAAACAAATTTTAAATAACTTCTCTGGCTATCAGCAGAACAATAGTTCATCTTTTGCATCATACATCTGAGTTCCCAAGTCAGTTTTCTCTTGTTTCTTGGATTCTAGTGTCTGCTGCAGTACAGCAGATTTATCTTGAACCTCCCTCAGGTTTGTTTCTTTCTTTCACCATCCATAAAAAAATTTTTAACTTTCCTTGAGCTCAATTCAACTTTAGCTTTTTGGGTGCAATGTTTGTATGACTGTAAATAAAGACAAAAAATAAATTAAACATCTGAAAGATACTCCCTTCACTCCAGGGTCTTTTTAATAAATAAATAAATAAAAAGAACATGAAGATGAAGGGAAACCTCAGCAACTCAGTAGCTCATGCAATATTCTGTTTTATATGTTCTTATCTGAAGACAATTGGTTTTTACTTAATCCCCTGTTTCTGTCCTGATACTAATTTATACCATTTCTACATTTTCTACTGTAATAACACAGAGTGATTAAAAGCAAAGAAGGTTTATACTTCCAAAATGTGTCCCATTTGATCACAATTTAGAATTCATGATGGATTTGTGCCAGTAGAAACACACAAACAATAATATGTCTTAAGTAACTCTTAACACACACATCTAGCCATACATAGACAAAATAAAAGAAAATACTAACAGCTTTTCACAACCAAGGATCTGTTTTCGAGTTTTGAAGATTTCACTCTTTTATACAGATATTTTTCTGAGGAGAATACTGGATGTAACATGTAACTGAAAAGATGTTCTTCATCTTGCCAAAAACAAGCACGAAAATAAGCTAAAATGTCCCTAGGACCAGCTGAAGCAGAATTTGACAAGTATTAGCCTCATAATTAATGAATCCCCTCTCATATTGGTGTAAGCTGCAGCTGTCCTTTAAATCCCACCTTTCAAAATTATTTTCTAACAGTTGGTATTTGCAATGTTAGTAGTTGTTCCCAAATTGCGAAGTCCCCCAAGCATGCAGTCATCAATCTTTAAGCTGAGTAACAAAATACCCTCTCACATGAAGGTATGCCAAATAAAAAGCCTGCCATGACTCAGCTTTCAAGGGGCACATTGACCTTAGTGCCCAGAGCAGATTTACTGCTAAATTCTTGGCTCCAGATGTTTCAAATTAGAAACAGCACCAAAAATAAACACACTTTTTCAATGCATTGAATGCAACGCATACCAAAAAATATCCTTTGGGCTTGATGTGACTACCAGAAACCTCCAAGAACATTTCAAGAATGCCCCAGTTCTGTGCAACACTCTAAAAGGATGTCAGCTTTGTTGATGTCTGAAGAGAACGTTGCTTCCACGCCTTCCTAGGAAAATTCACAGCTGAAAATCAGAGTCTACACCTTCTTACATGAACTGATCTTTATTATTGTTTTCTTGCATAAGTATCTGATGAGTAATTTCACCTCTCTTTTGGTGTGAAATTAAACTGATAGACTGACCCCTTTAGTCAAATTTATTTTATTTTTTTTAATACATATTTATATGTCATAAAACTCCATGGTTATGACCCATTAAAAAAAAGCCAAAAAAACAGCTTTTGTTGGCCCAATGCTGTTAGAAACAACTGCTTGGCTGCTCAGACACTCGTTTCAATGCAACCCAAATAAAGAAAAAAAATTACCAACTGATAGACAATAAAGAATCAAAAACACAAAAAGACTGGTTTTTAAACTAATCATTAACTAAAATAAGATCCTACTAACAGTATTGCAGAGTAAAACTGTCTTGTCTAGCTGTTGAGAAAGCGAATGGACTTTCTAAATGGTAAACAAAAGCAATCATGACTAATAGTTGAAATTATGGTCAGTGCATGACTCCTACTTTTTTTTCTTTTTTCTTTTATTTTATATTTCACATAAAATGTCTCTTGTATGACAGGAGATCTCCTGGTGAATGTAAAACATTGTATCCTACCACTATCCAGTAAAAGCATTTCTATTTTTCCAATAAGTATTGTCAATATTGTTTTATTTGTGCATTTTAAGTCAATAAAAATCTCTAACCAAAAATTTTCATCCCTATAGCATTCTTTATCCTGCAGAATCACAAAACCAAAATACAGTCTTTGAGGGAACAAGTTCTAACCCTAACATTCCCTGCAAATTCAGCAAATGCACTGAGACTCAGCACAGATGAAGGAAGTAATTTTAATTAAAAACTGTTTACGTCTGGCTACTGGCCATTCTAGTTAGCAATCCATAAAATGATTGTTCCGGGTATCCTCTTATCAGCAGAAATTCTCACTGTAATGTAACAATTCCCCGTGTGAGCAAGCAAGCAAGCAAGCAGAAATTGAAAAACTGTGATCAGAAATTACCTTCTAATAGGATTGAGAGGTATCACTCACCTCCCAGTAGCACCTATGCTGACTTAACTATTCAAAGTCACTCTCATCTTTGCCTTTTTTGCTTACTAGAGACGCAAGAACATCCCTAGCATGAACATCAAGCTCAACAAGTGTTCTAGAGTCACCTGATTCTGCTTAGACAGCTTTCCTCACACCAAGGTGACAATATCCTCAGTCTGTCTATTATCCTGCCTGCAAAAAATTTTAAAATTTCAGAGGTTGAATGTCTGGTCTAAGTCATGATTATGTTTTCTTGTATTTGTTGTTTTTTACTATGTTACCTTTATGTCTGTGTATTAAATAGTTCCTTCTCACTATGATACCAGTACAATGTCCTTTGTTCACCAGTAGCTCAATAGGGCTTTGGGATGCTTTTTTGCTTTTACAAACCCAAATATAAAACATCAATGGCACAAATCTGCAAAGAAAACCACATACACTACTTAATTTCTGCCACACAGGAAATAGTCCTTGGCCTTTTACCATTTCCATTTTATTTGTTCCAATACTACCTAAGCATATATAATTAGGAAAAACATCTGAAAATTTTACTTAAAAGACCATTTTAAGTTAGATCAAAAAAAAGTTTATCCTCAGCAATAATTCTTGTGTACTATGACCTGCAAGATGCTTCCCACTGTATTTATTGAAGATTAGTTTAAAGATGCAAAGCTTAACTTACAGTCTCTGTAACATATAAACTAATAAGGATAAACAAGAATTCTCTTTTCAACTGCTAATTCACCTACAGTACATGAAAAGTTATTATTTATACCTTCCCAGCAATAGCAAACAGTAAGGAATTTGAGTAAAGCAACCAAGTACAACCTTAATACAATAGTTTTCCGTGATTAAAAAATAAACAAATAAACCCAACACCTTTAAGAGTTTTTTTCCTCACAAGATCTCTTGTGCTGCTCTTTGCACTGTAGGGATGTTTCTCTGTGACTGAACTAGCATATTGTTTTTCATTTTTGTTCTTGGTTTTGCGTGACTTTGCACTGCATTCACTGCATGCTGTCAAGTCTGTGTATTGGGGCCCAAACCCCAGTTCCTCTCCTTACAGCAAAGGTTATATTACTTAGCAAGATCCCTTCAGCAGGAATCCTCACAGATTTAATTCCACTCAGTATAAGAAGGACTTATACTGAATCTTTTGCTGTTTAATCCTGAATGAGATTGCAGAGTAGAAATCCCAGCAAGAGCTAAAACATAGCAAAAACCTTCTGAATTGTTTAGTTAGGACTACCCCTAAAAAGGTAAAATAGTATGTAGGTTACATCTGATATTCAGTTTTCTACTGGGGAAAGTCAGGTATGTTCATTTCACCGTGAATGACTGTATGGGACTTCTGATTCTTCTGAAAAATACAGAGTATGGAAGGGTTACTAGATTAGAAAAGAGAACTGAATTAAATTACTGTTATTAAAAGTTAGTCTTTATTCACCTATCATAAAATCTAAGAAGCAGATACCTAATACCATAACTGTCAGTGAGAAAAAAGAAAGTCGGGTGCTCAGAGAAACAATTTGACAATACCATCTGCATGCACTGAGAGTCACAAATACTTCTATTAAATATTTCCATACCAAGTAGGGTCTTTGGCCTTTAAGAAAACCTCAAGAAGTTCCTAATTAGATAAAAAAAGAGAATCTGGTGAAAACCAGATGCTTTTTCTCTAAGTATCCATTAAGCCCCTTGAGAATTATTTCCAGAAATTCATTGCACCTTCCTCAGTTTTTCCAGCATCTTGTCTGTTGTTACTATTGTCAGCACATGTCTGTCCTGGAAAAGCAATTATTCCAGATAAAAATATTACTGTCTTTTCAAGTGAATCACCACACATCACTGCAGGAAGTCTTAATTAAAATTAAGCTCTATATCAAATTCTGCTTTATTCAAACCATTGTCAACTATTATTTCTGAAAATAATTTCAAAAAAGGGTCAATTGATCAAAGAGCCTAACTCCCATCATTCTGTTGGAGCAACATCAATTTACACTGGCTGTTCAACTGCATGATGTAATTAAGCAACATGAACAATTAAAATATTTTGACGGATTTTTTTTAAAGTGTACTTCTATGACACCAACAAAGTCACACATTTTAACCAGCAATCAAGTATCAGAATTCAATCAGAATAATCTTTCCCTCCATATAAAATATATAAATATATACACTAGATGTAAGTATTAATATGGCAAAATTGTACACAGGCAATACTGACACTTCACTACTAACACTAACTAGTAATGTGATCTAAAAAAAGGTATTCTCTGCTCCTGAGACATTTCCTAACTAAATACATGTTCAAAGAATTTTGTTCTCAAAATAAATTTGGTTGTTTTAAGAATACAAGGAATTTAATTTTTATTTCTTTTTACAACAGCAACTGAGTAACACCTGTCAAGACACACTGTTGAATAAACACTGGGTTTCTTATATTTGTACACTGTACAGATGACAAAATATACATTAAGACATGGAGTGCTTTCCAAATTCTTTCTAGTGCTTTCCAAATTAATCTCTCAAATTAAATTAATGTAAATTACTAGGAAAGCTACTGCAAAAAAATGAAAGTTATCTCAGTTAATACAAATGCAAAAAAGGTTTTGAGAAGACCTTTAAAGAAATATAGTTGTCTGAACATCAGATTCTGGCCTTTAATGTGCCTTATGACCTATTTATAGCCTTATCATCATTAAAGTTTTTAATCTTGCTCACCAAGTATGGGGTTGGGGAGCAAAGACACACTGAAATGTAGGAAATTATGCAGATTTACAATGAAAAAATCAAACCCAAACAAATGCTTCTACTCAGTTTCAGTATGGGCTTGCATTTCAAGCATGACTGCATTTATTCTAGTTCAGTTCCATGCCAGGACATTGTGAACTGACCCAAACCCCTCACGTTGCAATACAAAATGTTCTATCAGGGCAAAGTCCTGGCAAGGAAATGGGGAGCGATTGATACCAATTCCCTGCTCCACTTCCCAAAGCCTGGGAACAACAGGTTCTGCCACAGCATCTCCTCTCCCACCTAAACCGGACTGCATTCCCCAGAACCTGAGTAACCAGAAATGCCAGCCAACCCCGAGGTCCCTCTGCTGTGCCGTGTCTGCCCCTGAAAGTGCACAGCCAGGAACACATATCCAGGATAAAAACAAAACACACAACTATATCCATCATAAGAAACTCCAAAGAGATTTGTAGGGAGAATTGCAGCCTGATCAATCTACTGAGGGCTCACAAGAACTGCTGACAGTGACAATAATGATGGACATCAGAGAACAAAGATGTGCCCAAACTATTTCCAGTAGGAGCAATTTTTTTCAGAGCCCATCACAAATGGAGACTCCCCCTGCCAGGGAAGGCCCTGACGGAGCAGGCAGAACAACCTCACCGAGCAGCAGCTGGGGTCCTCACGTTGCCAGGACACCTAAGGAGAGAGGCTGCACTGCTGTGCAAACCCAGGGGTGCAAAAGGTGTCTGAGAAACAAACTCCTCACAGGGAGCCAAGGCAGATTTGACCCACAACTCCTTCTCAGCTTCAGTATGGAGAATTTAATAATAAATTCCAAGTTCGGCTTCAGCCCAAAAGCTCAGAGTGTTTTGATTCACATTTGCAATGTGCCTTCAGCTTTGGTTCAATCCCCGGCTCATGTTACACAAATACTTCCAATCTAGTGACAAAACCAGACCTGTGTGCTTATCTGAGTGATCTTGATAGGGTGCAGCTCCCTAATGCAATAATCACAGTGTTCCTTTGTGCAGGAAATACATTCACCTTGTGCCTCCTGCCTCTCACTTCACACCAAACCACAACAAACGGCATAGACTTCATCTGTACACAGACAATCCAGCTGTCAGCACGCCAGCACAGTTCATAATTGGGTTTATAAAACAGTTTTTAATGAACAATTGTATAACTATACATTGTCAAGAGAAAGTGGGTTTTGTTCCCTTTCTTAGTATTATTTATCAACAGCAAATGGAGTAATTGCAACTGGTAAAGCAAATCAAAGCTGTGTTGCCAGTTTTACAAATGAGATTCTTCCTGGTTTTTTTCCTTCATGAGAAAAAGCTAGGGAAAAAATAATTTATGCTTCAACATAGTTTCCTATTTACAACTAAGGCATGAAATAAAAAAGGGAATGGCATGATTCCCAGTCATTCAAAACATCAGTGTAACTTATTTTGTCAGCGACACTGCCAATGTCAATTGTGGAGGAAAAAAGTATCAAGAAAAACATATAAATCAAGTGTACAAAAATAGTCCGAGTACCCTGTTAAAAGACCATCAAGGATCTGGTTTCTAAATATAACTTTTAATATATCACAGATTGCAGCCTGAGATTTATTTTACATTTGATTTTTTTTCCTTGCCTTTTATTTTTTCCTTTTGCTTTCTTCCCTGGGAAGATAGAAAAGCTTCTGTACTCAAGATTTTCTTAAAATTTATGGGAAATGTAAATTAAACCACTAAGTAATTTAAACCTCATCAATACACTTTGCTTAAATTAGATATTTATAATGAGGGAATAATGTATGATTATTCAAATTTGCAATGAAAAACTAAGCCAATAAAGCAATTTTATTATACAATGTCATATAAATGCAAAAAATAAGCATGAACAGACTCGAATTAGCTTTATGCTTTAAGAAATACCGCTCATACAGTCTGGGGAAGAGCATCCTTTTAAGCTATGAAACTCAGACACTGCGTTTGTGGAAGGAGAGTGCCACCTTCTGGAAACTGATGCCCACTCATTTAGCCAAAATCAACCTGACATTGTTGAACTTCAGTTGTGGCATTTACACTCTCCTGCACAAAAGATTATAATTTTTTTCTGCCAGTGATAGCACGTAGAACATTAAAAAAAAAAAAAAATTGTATTTGAGTAGCACTGAATATCTGAATTGGATGATTTTATCAAAACGGATCATTCAGCACACAATATTCTGACATACCCAGCAAACTTCTCCATTTCTCGCCTTTTCTTTTTTACCAGATTTCTTCTCCAAAATGAATACTATTGATTTCAGAGTTCTATGGGATACATTCCTGATTTTCTTCTAAATAAGAAGAAACAAAAACAATGGGGGAGCGGGGGGGGCGGTGGGGGGGGGAGATGTAAAGCCAGAGGAGAGTATGAGAAATAGAGAAAAAAGAAAGGAAAAAGACTAAAAATAAATTTTAAATAAATAAATAAATAAACCCCAAGCAAAACACTTTATTTTTCCGTGATAAAGCTGAACTTCCAGGAAATAATGAAGCAAATGCTATTTTTTTACACTACACACTTTATGTATTCCTGTGGTGATCTGTTAACCCATTGCTTTTCCTATCCCACATTGTTCCCTCTCTGTTCCTTGCCCTTAGCCTTGGGCACTCCCTCAGGCTCTCCCTGTTGGGTTCCTGTACCCCAGCCCCGTCCAGGGACCGCCTGAGCCCCTGAGAAAAGCTCCCCGCGCCCGGACCACGAGGTCTCTCTGCCTCTGAGGGTCGCTGGGACAAGATGCGACTAAAGTCTTTTCAAACCCTCATGGGAGACCCCTCTCGCCTCCTTCACCATCACTGGTTGTGACGCTGACAGCTGGCCGGAGCAGGACTGCGGGGTGGTCTGAAATGGACTAGGGGATGCGACCAGGTCGCATTGCCCTAAGCAGCCCCGCTGAGCTCTCAGGAAGCTACAGCCTACTAAGCTAAATCTAGCGATTACAACATATTCCTACATTAAGAACAAAACTGAAATTGGAGTAGAGCTGAGACCAAAAGTTTCTAGACTGAGTGAAGATTTCAGCATTTGTCCTAATGACACCCTGGATCTCTGAGAGTTCTGCAAAAGCGTGAGATGGATGAAAACAAAGCTGCTGATTTTTGCTTCCAAACAGCAACCCTATATCCCTACCCTGGGAAAAAATGAACCTCATAAATCTTCTCATCTGTTGAGTAGTTTAGTAAGCCCACTTACAAATGCATTAAAAATGCAACATCCTACTAGAAATCCCTTGACATTAGCAAACTTCTTCAGCATGAAGGCAGGGGTTTTTTTAATCATTATTAGAATTGTGTAACAGGATTACCAGAATCACAAGGTAGCTGGTATTTCCCTGAGGATCAGAATCTGCAGAGCATGCATCAGAAGAGTTTGGGAGAGCTGCACTTGCTCAGTTTGGTGAAGTGGAAAATAACAGAATTTAACTGTAGCCAGCAACAGGTGCAAATATTTCTTGGGAGATTCAGCTTGGACAGCAGGAAAAAAATTATTCCCTAGGAGCCCTGAAGCCTCTGGAGGTAATCTGCAAGAAATCTCTGTTCATGGAGATTTCTGAAATTTGAATACACAAAGCTATGTTAGAGTGTTGTCAAAAGTTTCTGCTTTTAGAAAGGAGTCAGATTAACTGCACTCCAGAAGCCCCTCCCCACCCATGCTTCTCTGATTCTATCTGAAACAGTAATTTTTTAAAGAACCTAAGTGAGGAAGCTAAGATGAAACAGAAAATGGATTACTGTATTATCAGAAGCAATTTTTTTGGTACATACTACATATTCACTCTATAAGACAGCAGTATGTACCTGAAAAACTGATTTCATCAAGTCTTTCCATATCTTAGTCAAGTATTGAATTATGTGCTTTCCTTCAGGCATCTGAGCCATGATGTCAGAACTGAAAATTGGCTCCAAATAAAGCCAAGTAGCCTGAATCTTCATCCAGGATCTCCTGTGTCAACAACAGCTTTCCTCTGCATTCCCTATAAAGGGACATTAGCTCAGATGCTTTAACTGGTGCTTTCAGTAAAGCATTTTCAGTAGACTGCTAAGACCTTTTGGGCAATTTGCATATTCAGCAGCAGGTACAACAGGTGTAAACCCTAAGATTTCAGCAGATTTCACCTCGCGTGATTTCCTGCAATAACAAAGGCCACATTAACTTCAGCAACTGGATCATTTGCAAGGTTGGTGGCAGGATTTCCTGAACGAGCTCAACCCAATAAACAAACAGTACCAGTGAATAAATGCAGGACATGTTTTAGCATGTAATAGTATTTGTGAACTAATGCCCTTTAACAGAACATGGAATCTGGCTTCCGACAAACACCCAAGCCCAGAGCACTGCTTCTGTTTGCTAGGATAGGCTGAGATCACAGCAGAAAGACAGGAGAGCAACCTAAACTACTGAACCAAAACTAAGTAGGCCTTGTCCTGCATACAGGACAACAAAAAGAAATGTGGTTTTAATTAAAAGATTTCAAGTAGTAAATAGTCCAATAGTTAAGTCATACTTTATTTCAGACTTCAAATTCCAAGTGTGGATGTGGAACACATTTGTTTGATAGATTAAGGAGTTCAGTATTACTGCCCACCACTAGGCATATACATTTTTATAATTCAATAGTTATTCAGTCTTTCCTTTAGAATGCAAAAAATTCAAGATCCTTTAATCTATTGTTTGTTCTAAGTATTCTCAATTTTTTGTATCATTTAAAAATTATTTACCACCACCATTTGACGCTTCTCACTATCTCACCAGTATCACACAGAAGTGATGATATCAGTTCTCTCTATTCCCAATTCAAAAAATTTGCAAAAAATGTATAAAAATAAAATGCTATTTATAACCCTGTAACAAGTAGAGAATATAGAACAAATACAGAATATGCAAGTATATTCTTCTTTCCCACATAGGAAACATTCCTGAGATGGAATTATTACCGAAAGTGCATGCTGTTAAAACATATATTGTATATTTATGCAATAAACTCATTTGTTATACAAATATACAATTCATTCAACTTCACTGGAACCATAGCAGCGATTTTCTCAACAGTACACTCATACATGGGCTACACCAAGTCCTGTTAACTTAAATAGTGAAAACTTACTTAACTTCTTTCTTTATTCACTGCCACAGATTCTAAACAACAGACCATTGTACCCAATATGTACCATTGTACCCAACATGTACCATTTCCTCTAAACAAAGTCCCTCGCTCATCTTTTAGCTTCTGGTACCTCATCTCTGGTGACCTTGCTTCTACCAAGGGGCAGAGAAAAATGCAGTTTCCAAGAGGAAGGTTAGGCAGGTCAGTTAATTCGCTTACACCAAAATGAAGACAAGGAATTTGGAATTCTCTCTGGCAGCAATCCAGAACTCTCCATGCTTTATTAGGTTATTAAGAGAGCAACCATTGTGTAATTGCCTGGTTCTCGAAGACTGAAGCAACAGTGTTATTGTGTCTTGTGTTATTGAAGTAATACCTTGTATTATTGTCAATCATCAAAACACTCTGAAAACTGAAATTATGGAATTACCATGGCGAACTTACTCTTTTTAAATAGGCAAACCCAACTATTTTGCATGAACAAGGAAGGACCTCTTACACTATGGTACAGTAGCAATTAGAGAATAAATACTTATTGGAATGCATATGTAGGCATATGGACATATGTATTCACATTTATTGAATACGTACTGAGATCTGAAAGAGCATTTCTGCAGGTCAGTAGGAGGTATCCACATTAGCTAGATATTTATAGCCAAGCTTTCTAGGAAAGACTTCTGGGCTTTCACAATATGGCTCTGGTGGATTTAAGAAGTAAGTATTTTATTGAGAAAAGAAATTGAAATCTTTGCTCAAAGATGGAAGTACAGAATTTTTAACACACAATGCTTAATGTTAGAATTTAATTGTCTGCTTTAGGAAAAAAATCAAATTTTTCACCACAACCCTGAAATTTGTCTTGTCTTCAGTTTCTTCATCTTCTTTACATAAGCCCTAACATTTTTAATTGTTGAAGAGCTAAACAATTTAGTAGCTTTATATCTTAAGTGGAAAGTTTAGACAGTATTCTCTTAGTCTTCAACCTTTCCATCTCTACTTCAGTTATGTTTCATCTGGTAAAACAAAGGTATTGTAATAATGAATCTGCTATCTTAAGCACCAGAGTGTGTTAAAAAAGTTTAGGAACGTATCCAATGCATTAGCACTCCCCACATCGTTAATTAAGAGAAAAAATCAGCTTGAAGGGATTAAATAGTGTGTAACTGACAAGGGACAAAAGCTTCATCCCTTTAAAACATGATTAATTTGCTGCTTAAGGAGGATAAACAAAAGCATTTGAAGTCTCTACGCTTTAGATTAAGCAGAAGAGATTTCTTTTTTGGTTATATTAGTTGGTGATGTTCTATTAGAGAAAATCACCTTTTTCTCTTTTCATAATGTTTAATGAAAGGAGATTCTCTCATAGTCTGAATTTTGAAAATGTGGTCTTCTGAATATCATCTACAGATGACAAAATATGGGTTCCTGTTTCTCTATAGGCAAGAACTCCCTTTAATCCCATCCAGAATTCCTTTCCATGAAAGCTTTCTCAATTGAATGTTCTTTGTTGGCTGTTTCACCAACGGGCTCAAACTTGTCTAGG
Organism: Corvus moneduloides; assembly: GCF_009650955.1. Classification (NCBI taxonomy): domain Eukaryota; kingdom Metazoa; phylum Chordata; class Aves; order Passeriformes; family Corvidae; genus Corvus; species Corvus moneduloides. The sequence goes on from NC_045482.1 coordinate 10,329,771, forward strand.
AATGGTTCAAAACACAAGTTAATGTATGACAAAATATTGAAGTCTTCAGAAGAAGACAGAGGTAAACCCACAATTTTGCACATCCTTTCCAGTATCTTTCTTGCAAACTAGGATTGTGAATCACCTGGATTGGAGGAAGGTGGCATCAATTCTTCTACTTTGAATTTAACTTGCCTTGTTACTGCTAATGCATTTGGAGAACTGTGGAAGGCTCTGACAAGTTCATACAGCCCATGCCAGTAGTCTTCTGTATCACCCCTACTTCATCTGGGTTCACTTCTCTGTCCAGTCTTTTTGTTTTCTGTTGAATCCCACAGTCATATCATTGAGATGGCATATCAACTCGAGATCATATAGGAACAAATTACCATGCTCAGTAAACTTGCAGTTCAAATCTCAAATCATGTTAAAATATTTTACAGCTGAGTTAGGAATAATTTTGCCACATCTCACTAACTGCATTACTAAGCAAATTACTGATACTGATAACACAAATAGTAAGATGTGTAATTTATATTCTTGACTAGGTTAGACTATAATCTGTACCTTAGCAGCAGCAAGATGAATTTTTTTATTTAATGCTTGTGTCCTCTTCAAATACTCTGAATATCTCCAAATGTGCTAAATTCTTCAACCAGCTACAAGAGAATCATAGAATGGTTTGGGTTGGAAGGGACCTTAAAAACCATCAGGTTCCATAGCCTCTGCCATGGGCAGGGACACCTTCCACTAGACCAGGTTGTTCCAAGCCCCATCCAAGCTGTCCCTGAACACTTCCAGGGATGGGGCATCCACAGCTTCTCTGGGCAGCCTGTTGCCAGGCTGTGCCTCACCCTGTCACAGTGAAGAATTTCTGCCTTTTAAACAGCAGTTTCTATGCTTCAGAATATATTCATTGCTATGGACCTAGAGAATATTTGGCTGTTTTAGAATACACCAAACAAAGACTGATACATCTTTTCAGCAATGAGATGGAAGAACTACTAGAAGGGATTTCATGCCAGTATAATATTACACACTACCCATGATGAAATGGAATTCGTTTATTCTCCAACACAAAATTCCAGCATAACATGTATGCATCTTAAAGGCACCATATTCTCAGAGAGCAAATATTTTACTTTTTGCTTGAAAAAATTGCTGCAATTATACCTGATACTAAACTTCACTGTAGCAAAAGTTCAAGTCACTCAGACCCAAATTCAGCCGACCACTCAGGCATGCACCTGTATTCCACAGGTTTAATACCAGACACATGCATCAGAACTTTGCTGAACAGCAAGTGACTAAAGACAAGTTACATTTCAAGGGTGAATGTAAGGGCTTTGCTGAACTGAAACATGAATACATCAAAGAAACAGCAGGAGGCTGATTACAGAAGTGATATTTGTGAAGTGAGGAGATGGGATTTTACAGTTCCCAAACTGCAAACTCTACATCTGCTAAATTTTAAATGATCCTTTAACTAAGGCTGTAAAGGCAAAATTACTTCATACAACTTGCCAATGAGTGCTTTTTAAAATTTTCTTGTGAAGAAGTTAATGCCTATTCAAGGTTTCTACACCTCAGGTTTCAAGTCTTTCATTAGTTTAGGGTATTGGGAATGGGTATTTAGTCTTCCACAGCTAATTCAATTGCTTGAATTTAATTCAGGAGAACCAAGTGATAGTCACACTTCGACTACACTGTCTGTTCAGAAGCCTGCAGAACATGCAATTTAATTCTACTGCCATGTTGCCCACACTACAGAAATTACTTGTTCTCTGCTTACACTGGCTAGATGGGCATAGAAATAAGCCCCAAACCATCATATACAAACACACTGCTTTCTGAAAATCAGTTTTAAAATATCCAGGTAATGCCCGTATCACTAACTAAGTACTTTTATTACTTTCTAAATACCTACATTACTAACCAGCCACATTGCTTGCTCCATACTCCCCTACATGAGCAACCTCCAAACTTTCTTGATCACACATCCCTAATCAGCAAGAAATTTTTGAGCACGCCCCGCCCCAATATATGTATATTTATTTACAGATTTTACACACAAGCTACTGTACTAATGTATTATATACACAATAAAACATACACAAAAGTTAGACATTAAAACAAGAATAAATTAAGATGAAAATAACAATATTGTAAATAATTTTTAAATTTAAATAACTTTTATATAAATCCTTTTTTCTTCCACTAATAGCATTATTATTAATACTATTTTAAGTGAGAACAGTTGTGTGAATATGCTTCATCTATTTTAAATGAGAACAGTTGTGTGAATATGCTTCATCAGTCTTGGTTCAATGCTTTGAGATTCAAAGGTCTAAGTTCAGTGTTTTAATGACTGTCATAGCTGAAAAATAAAGCTTGATGACAGATTCAAATGGAAGAATTGCATCATTAGCTGGTCTTAATAAATCATGATCTCATCCACCAGTTATGCAAAGATTTTTGTTTAAATTCATATAGTTTATTTTCACCTTCCCTGATGTCACTTTATTGCTCTTGCAAACTGACTGGAAGGTCTTGCATTTTTGAATTTTTAAATCACAGAAAAAAATCTTAAATTGCACAGAGCCTCACCCAGCTGAGATTTGAAGTTCTCTAAGGCCACTGCCTCTCCAGGCCAACTTCTCCCTTGCTTTATCATTCATTGCAAAGAATGTCATTCCCCCCGTGCCTGGTCGGAATTCCCCTCCCTGCAAACAGAGGAAGCTGCCCTTCCTGCTGCTGCTGCACAGCACCAAGAGGAATCTGGCAGCATTTTCTCTGTAGACTGTTAACTACATCCCTCCACCACATTCTTTTCCCCAACACACACAGTTCTGCCAAGACTTTTCACACACCGAATGCTCCAGCCCTGTAACCAGCCCGTGGTGATCTGATGGACTCGGGTTTATCAGCAGCTTTACAGCTCACTTGGGTAAAATCACCTGAATCAATCGGGTGACTCTGAACTTCGAACATGCTCTTTGTTCTCCATGTCTTACATAATGAAACTGAAATATAAAGCTCAAGTGGCCTTGATTTGGGTAAGCACCACCTAGCAACAACCAAAACATCAGTGTGTTATCAATGTTATTGTCATACTGAGTCCAAAACACAGCACTGTGCCAGCTACCGAGAAGAAAAGGAATTTTATTCCAGCTGAAACCAAGACAATGACATAATACTTCGTATTTTGCACCAAGCTGAAGACTTGGTACGCAAATTAATTGCTGTGGTTTCTAAAGGGGTGCCTGTAGGAGAGAGTCACTCCCTCTGGAAACACTACAGGAACGGCAGCCCAAACCAAAAGCATCTGTTTAAATTTGCACTGCTAAACTAATTAACGGAGACCTGGGCAGCTTTAAGGAGGACCGTGTTGTTTGTAAAACGCTGTTTTGTAGAGTTCGCAGCACAGAGGCCGCGGTTTGATTGTTGGGTGCCAATGCCCTGCGCCTCAGCGGCACCGGGCGCTGCGGCCTCTGCGCCCCGCCAGGCCCCGCTCGCACCGAGCGAGGGCTGGGCTGGCAGGGATAAAACCCGGCACGGCAAAAAGTTAACTCATAAACGTAAGTTAAAAAAAAAAAAAAAAAAGTAAAAACCCCCAAAAAACTAAAACAAAACAACACAAACAACAAAACAAAACAACCCGCACCTTTTAGCTCAGAAAGGCCGCTCCGGCAGCCCGGTGCTCCCGGGCGCTGTGGGGGCTCCTCAGCCGGCGCCCCGAGGCCCCGCCGCTCCCGGCGCTATGCAGAGGGACACAGCACAGCTCAGCACCGCTGCGTCCCGGTTCCCACCGCCTTATCCCAGCGGCTGGAAACTCGCGGGAGCCTAATCCCGGGCGCGGTGCCGCGCCCAGCGCCGGGAGCCCAGCAGCGGCTGCGTTGCCGTGGCCGGGGCACAGAGCCCGCGCTGGACTCGCCTCAGCCGAGAACACCTCACACCTGAGGCGACGGAATTAAACTTCCACAAAGTCTCCGCAGCTGTGCCAGGCTGGAGCTCAGCTGTGCTGTTACTGCTCCGCGATTGTCTGCCAGTAGAAAAAGCTCCTGCCCCTGCTGTGCCTGCCAGTTTGAAATAAGGATGGTGAACATGGCTTTGAGCAGCATGTGCCATTCGCTGCTGCCTAGGCAGGCGTCCTCCTTACCTTTATAAATTAACTGATGTGTACCAGTAAGTGAATGCAGGTGCTCGTCTTTAGGCAAAGCAGGGGGGCAGGTGCATCAGCTAAGCATGCAAAGGAACTCAGCTGTGTTGGCAAAATGGCTCCTAGTAAGATAGAAAGTTGGGCTGGGGTGGCTAATCCACAACAGCAACCAAAGGTTTTCCAAATGCCACACCATGCATCAGCCCACCTTGTGCACAATGACTTAGGATTTAAGCAACCTGCCCCCACACCCCTAGAAAATTAGAGAATACAAGAAAATATAAACAAAAATCTCATTCAGTTTAATTGGTAGTCCATGGGTGTTTCCTCCGCTGAATCCAATACTTAGACCAATCTAAATCAACTACTGGCACAGCTGGTATGACTTCTAACACTTTGCTGGGGCCAGGTTTGGCTTTCTATGGGATCTGAAACAGCTGTTGCCATGTTGGGCAGTTTGTGAATTTTAAATGAGAGGTTTCTATATGTTTTCACAGCAACCTATAAAAGGTAGCACAACATTTTACAGAGCTAACCTGCTAGAAAATAAATGAGCTCCATTTCAGGCCTGTAACCAATCTTGTGAACTGCACACAGAGCATTATGAGTCCAGATAGCAAGTTTTAAACATAAAAGCCCCTTTATTAAAATACCAGAGGCAAAGAACCACTAGGGTATTTCTGCTTTGTCCACTGTAGAAGGCACAACATCACTCAGAATTCCCAGTACATTTTCTAAATCCAAGCCAGTACAAAAGCCTGGTTTTGATCTTGGAATGAGAAATACCCTCATACTCAATCTAGCACAGGGAGATTCAAACAAACTCTACTCTGTACTGGCTATAATACAGAACAGTCCAGTTGGAAACCATGCAAAGGGAACTCCCTGCTATTTCAACTATCAGAACTACACCTACAGCAAGCAGTGGCACAATCAGCATGCACTGCCATCCACTGCTGGGCATGGGAGTCCTTTTGCTAGAATGTGACATTTTGGGGTTTATTGTCTGATTAGGAAACTGGAAATACCACACCTGCTTATAGTCTTCAGAGGAAGAAAGACACAGATTGCTAATATGAGAAACATTATAAAGAAAACCCTTATATATATAGTATTTTTCATTATCAGGAGAACTTTCTTCTTACAGACATGAATAATAACACCTACATTGCTGTTTAGTCACTACATGGGCTACCAGATAAGAACTTTTATGTCATAATTCCTGTACCTACTTTTAATTATTAAAAAGTTTCCTTATACTCTCATAGCACGCTACTCACTGGTAGATGACTTGGCAATTCAGCCTTGTAATATTACCTTTAAATTTGGTAGACTTTCTACACTCTGATTCATTATGCATCTTGCTCATTTCTGCAATGCTGAGTGGACCAAGCAGTATTTTCAAGCCTGTCAGCTGCCAGGTTCTAATGTCCAGGATGAGTGGCTTCTGAAACAAACACACAGTAATTGCACACTCGTGTTATGCCCCAATTTTACAAAATATTTTTTCAAGCTCAACTTGCCTTACTTGGCAAGAGTACAAGCACAGGTGTCCTGGTAAGAAGAGGGTCAGTTATTATCCTATAATGGTTTGAGTTGGAAGGGACCTTAGAGGTCATCCAGTTCCAACCCTCTGCCATGGGCAGGGACACCTTCCCCTAGACCAGGCTGCTCAGAGCCCTGTCCAACCTGGCCTTGAACACTTCCAGGGATGGGACATTCCACAGCTTTTTTGAGGAACCTGTTCCAGTGCCTCATGACCCTCACTGCCAAGAATTTCTTCCTATTATCTAATCTAAGTCTTCTGCTCTCAGTTTAAAGCCACTGTGATGCATTTCTCAAAGATGTCTCCTTCCTTAGGACTTCTGAAAAGGCAGAAATTTCAAGCTGTCTGAAACCACCATTAAACAAAATAGTTTGTTTTCTTGATGTGTTAAAGAAATAGGCATCATTCCTGATAAAAACTCTCACTGCAAGAAATGTAAATATTCGGATACTTTGTGAACTTAATGCTGCAACACCAAAGCAACCACATGAATACACTGCTTGTTCCACTAAAAAGAAAGCCCATTTGTGCATTTCAAACAATGCAAAAGCTTTGTCAATGAAATGTGCCTTTGGAAGAAACACACTATCCAGGCCACCAGGAGTTAACCTCCTCTTTTGAGTGCAATTCCCTTTCTAAAGGACACTTGTTTTGGGGTTTGTTGTTTTTTATTTCAGCTATCTACTTGACAATGAAACAAATGAAACCATTAGTGCCCCAGGAGGTTAATATGTATAACAAAGATTCCATTTAAGTTGTCTCACATGGCCATTCGGAGAGGGCAGTAGAATTTAACTTAAAAAGTATCACCTCAGTAAGAAGAGCGAGATACAACCAGATCATTACCAATAGGAACATCAACATTTTCTGCATCAAGCCAGACATAGAGAACAGTTCCAGGAAGTTAGCTGCTAAGTTCGTGATTCACTGGTAGTAGTCAGCATAGACTCAGCAAGGGGAAGTCAGACTTGAGCAACCCTCTGCAGTGAAATGACTGCCAGGAGCTGAGGGGAGAGCAGCAGACACTGCCTACCAAGCCCCCAGCAAGGCCTCTAACACTCTCCCAGGAGATCCTGGTTAAGGATGATGGGCCCAGCATGCCCTCAGCAAGGCTGCAGGTGACACAAAACTGGGAGTGGCTGATACACCTGTGGGTCCTGCTGCCGTCCACAGGGACCTCTGCAGGCGGGAGAAACGGGCTGTGGAGGAACAGTGCCATACACTGATATATCCTGGAGCCATCCAGCTGGAAAACCCCTTTGCAGAGAAGGCCCTGGGGTCCTGGAGCTGAACAGGAGCCAGCAGTGTGCCACACATCAGGCCGATGGCACGGGCTGCAGCAGGGTGACAGAGGTGATCCTTCCCTTTACTACCCACAGGAGCAGTGCCCAGCTCTGGGCATCCCATGCCCAGTGTGAGACACACAGAGCTGGGAGTCCAACTAAAGGCCACAAAGGGATTCAGGGAATGGAGCACCTCTCTTATGAGCAAAGGATGAGGCAGCAGGGACTGTTTGGCCAGGAGAAAAGAAAGCTCAGGGAGGCTCTTATCATCTGAAGTGGGGCTGCAAAGAAGATGGAGCCAGGCTCTTGTCACTGATGCCCAGTGACAGGACAAGAGGGAGTGGGTACAAAGTGGAACACGTGAGGTTCCATCTGAACACAGGAACATACTTTTACTGGGAGGCTGACTGAGAACTGCAGCAGGTTGTGCAGGGAGACAGTGTCCTTCCTTGGAGATCCAAAGCCATCTGGACATCATTCTGGACAGCAAGGCCTAGATGGGATGGCTGGAGCAGGGGGGTTGGGCAACATGACTTCCAGAGGTCCCTCCTAACCTCAATTAGTCTCTGATTCTGTGAACAAACAAACACACAAGTTTTGAAAAAATGGCAATGTTTATTTATTTTTTAATAAACACTGCATAGAAGTATGACTTCCGTCATCTGAAAATATTACTCAGCACTCATTCACACTTGGAAATTCCCAGTAATATGGCAGGAAGCAAGACAGACTAACAGTTGCCTACAAGGTATGTATTTACATTCAACTGGACTTAATTTGCACAGTATTTTCAAATAAATCAAATGCACTTATCCAAACAAAGTCTGATTCAAAGTATATTTTAAGTTTATATAAAATACAAATAAAGTCTTCAAAACTTAAATTCTTTGGTTAAAACGAATTTTCAATTATTTAAAGATAAGTTAGTTCTAAGGTAGTAAGAAAGGTAAACATCAGATACTGTGATAAAAATCTTAAGGAATGACAACTTTGTCGTAAAGTGCTAGCATATGCTATCAGCTTTATTTTCCAGACGCCAAAAAATAGTTGTAATTTCAATTCAGTCATATTTTGGCAGAATTCTGAATGATAGCAGCTTTTTTAACATTCTTTTTTACCTGTATCTTCACAACTTTTTGGCATTTTCTTCTTACATGAACTTTAACTTCTACATATGTATGTAGTAATTTGTGGTTTTAACTTACCCAGTTCAAACTGGACTCCATACTGGTGGGAAAAAATCAAAAGGTCAGGTAAGACTCCAACTGGGACAAGCCAGGGACTTTGAAAAGTAAGGGTGTGAAGAACCTGAACACAATCCAAGAGCTGCCTCCTGCAAAGTAATTCTGTAATTATATATACAATCAGTACCACTGAAAAAAGCTCCATGAGAATTAATACACAGAGGAGATTCGGTGTGGTTCACTCACACCCAGGCATCAGAGCTTTGTATCTGCCGAACAAACCTGTTCCTTCATTTCGCATGAAATTAAGTCTTGGAAAACTTCTACTTCTTCTGACAAACAGAAGCTGAAAAGTTTTACATGCATTACACCTCAGTCTTTTTGCCACTTGTCAGCATGATTGTCCCCCCACAAACCAAGACAAAAGTCCTGAATTCCCCCATGCATTATGGTGACACCTTATATTGAAATCTGTTTGGGAAAAACCTGCTCTTTCCTTGTGTGAAGGAAGATAAAGCACAACCTTCTACCACTCACCAGGTTCACCTCTCAATCATATGTTATTCCAAAATGCCAATCTGCCCAACTATTGACAAATCCACAGGCACACTTGAAAAGGATTATCATGTTGTGGTATTTTATTATACAAAACAAATCCAATTCAAAGACAATTAAATTTAAGCTCTGAGGAGTGGAAAATCCCAAAATATTTTAAAGTGACATTTACTTTCAAAATATCTCTAAGAGTTTTAATAAATTCACTGCCCAAAAAGATTCCCAGCCTCTGTTATGATTCAGGGGCTTATTTTATGAGTATTAGTTTCAGGCTGTTAAGGCACAACTGGCATTTGCTCTAAGACAAAACTTGACACAGGCATTATTACCTCAGAGCCAGAAACAGGAAGTGGAAGATACAGAACTTTAAAAAATACCACTAAACAAACCATTTTTAAAGGCTTAAAACAATTATTAGGTAGTTTGTCTTTAAATACTAACACACTGCAGCCCATTTCTCAGAGCAGGCATGAAGCCGAGTAATGGGCAACAATAATTGACAGCAAGATGCACTTCTACTTTAGAGGGGCATAGAGAAAAGTTGTTAATTGCAGCTTCACTGGCAAAAATGGTTATTTTCAGTTTACTCAGTTTTACTACTTTTAACTAGAGGCTTTCTGTTTCAGAGCTTGTTTGTGTGGGGTTTTTTTGGGGGGTGGTTGTTTTGGGGGTTTTTGGTTTCTTTTGGTTTTAAGATAAGGAGAAAGGCAATAGAGGTAGATTATACTATTTCAGAGGTTTGGTGAAAGCAAACCACCAAGTTCAAATATTCACATCAGCATAGGAACCTCATCTTCAAATGTAATTTAGTGGTAAGAAGCCAAGGACCACAAGCACAAGAACTGACAATCTACCTGTTTTCTATACCAAGTGTTGCAGAGATCCAACGCAGCATAACCCCACAGAATATGCATTATAATGCCCAAATAGACCAGATCTCTAAGGCAAAACTACTAGTGATCATAGAGGGAGAACAGTTTTCCAAATGTCCCCAACAGATGTACTATAGTCCCAAAACATACCAACTTTAGCCTCTATTTAAAGTGGTGAGAATGGTAGCAAGCAAGTCCAGTAAAGCAGCAAGATTCCGTTTACCTGCTTCCCTTCCCAATTTCTTACTAAGGCTAGTCCTAAAAGCATGCATGTGTTCAACCACTGTTTGGCAAAGGCTGTGCTTAAGCAAACTCATTTGCAGGTTTCAGTTTGTTCACTCTAGCATCATCTTTTGACTAGAACTTGAAAAGTGCAAAAATAGTTAATTATATCTTCTTAAAAAAAATAATTCATTTTATTGGCGCAACAACTCCAGTTCCTCAGGAGTTAAATCCACTGCCAGCAATGGATAGAAAAGGAGGCACCAGCATAAAAGAATCAAAGTGCATTTCCAGTATGCCAATGCTGCACGAATTGGCAAGCCAGAACCTTATTTTCATCACTGGAACAGATTATGCTGAATTCACTTCATGAAAAGTCTCTATTACAGATTAACACACAAAGTCTGTCATGAAGTCTTGGGGATGCTGCAATGAATCATCAAAGCGGAAGCGTTTGGAGACCATACTGCTGTCCTCTGGAATGTTCTCCTTGTCCTCCTTGTCACTGCAGGTACTAGAGCAGCTGGATTTTGCACTGCGCTCTTCTGAGCACTTTGTTGCGTGTCCAGGCAGCTGAGGGGAGCAGCAAGTTTCTTCAGGGCTGCACAGGAGCATGAACTCCCCTTGCTGCAACCACGAATGGGAGAGACAATCTGCTGCTGTGGGCCTGTCCCTTCGGAAAGGAAAGGGGAAAGGTGCTTAAGTTAATTTCACCAATACTAAAAAAACTAAAATAGCTCTGATGCTAAAAATCCTAAGCAAAATTGACACTGAAGAGTCAATATCGTTGTGTTTTCACCCCTACCTCAGCTGCTACAAAACACAGTTAAGTAATGGCTACACGCATCTAAATTTAGTTGACGGTTTGCCCTTAAGCTGGTAAGCTTTCATCAGAACAAGGAACACAGTCCCTTGGAATGTTTCCAACATGGTACACACACATGCGCATGTGCTTTTGTTTTTAAAGTCATATGTTTTATACAGACCATAAATAGTGAGGCTCTTGAATATTCAGTCATTAGGTTTTCAAGGACAGCCAGGTAACATGATGTCATCAACTCTGACATGTTCTAGTGTTTTACTCTTGCAATTCATCTGGCATAAACCCTTTCAAAATGTAGATCTTATCAAACAGACCAGACTTAGAAAATTGTTCCTCTGGATAACCTAGTACAGTGTTACTGCAAGTTTTGTGTTCTGCATTGTTAACTTCCACAGAACTTACTGGAAAACTGGCTCCAAGGCAATAGAGCCCACTACTTGTGCCTAACTCTACCAGAAAATGGGAATATTTTTCAGTCAGAGAAGTGTAACTCTACAGAGCTGACTCTCCGAGAACAGACTTTTCCTCTTAAAATTCAAGGAGGTAAGTCATCAAGAGTTGGAATAGGGGGAAAAAAAAAAAAAAAAGGCAGCTTATTGAGGATGTAATGAGGACTCCTGAGATACCCACGAGAAAGTGAGTAGTAATTGTGACAGAATGTCAAATATCCCACAGGCCCACACTAAGAGTTATCAAAGCAGGCTCTTCATCATCGATTCCCTTTTTCTAGGTGCTCCACAAACATGAAAGATAAGCGTCCCTCATGATAGTGGGGTTTTATGAACTACTCCAGATCCTGACAAACTGTGTATGTGAGATGTTAAAACAGGAAGGACTCTTCTTCAGACATCGCTTTATATTTTATTTCCTCAGAGCAGTCACGTTCCAGGAATCATCTCCCATAGTCTCCTCCTATCGAAGAGCTCTCTCAGCCAAGCAGGGTCACTCCTGTCTGATGGAGGCTCTCGGAAGATGACAAGGACTCCTGTCTCACCACAGGTGACAATATCTAGAACTGCAATTGATAATACCTGACCAGGTCACTTCTCAAAGTTCAGCTATTTTGCAAGGTCTTGATTAGAGTCTGAACTCCCAAAGAATGCAGAGTTATGGGAGTGTGTCTTACAAAGAAAAAAGTCTTCACTTTGGATTGAGAACATTAAGACTGAACAAGGCAAAACACCGCCAAGTATAAATATATAATAAGAGGTGTACTTAAGTAGAAAGATAAAGCTAAGTCAGGAAACAAGAAAGCACTGCAAAGACATTGCATTTTGTCTCTCCAAACTGTACAATATTTACAGAAAATAATGTGACCTTTCTAGATTATATTTAATAAAATACGTTAACAATCTGTCCTCTGAACGAAAATATAAAGAAACTAAAAAAAAAAAAAAAAACCCAAAAAAAACCCACCTCAAAGAACAAGCCTGACTAATAACATTATTTGTAATGTCTGACAATAATAGCCAGACAGTGAATTGAAGATCCTTCTCACACATTATGGAAAAGCATAAACCAGCACTTTTAAATATCAGTTGAAAATACCAATGCACTGTGAAATATCCAACTGACCTTATCAGTGGTATTAAGTACATAAATTAACATTCACTTTTTCTAGGTGCTCCACAAATTTAGGATTCTTGCCTGGAGGAGTCTGCTACTTACTCTGGATTTTTTATGAGAAGTTTTTGAATGAAGTCTTTTGCAGGCTGTGAAACTGATGAAAATGTTTCTTCTGAATAATCCACGTTAACTTGAGATATATTAAGGTAAGTTTCTTGAACATCAGCTCCCACAAATGGAGATTCTTGTGTCAGCAGCATGTATGAGATGACACCAATGTTCCTGAGGTAACAACACAATCTATAAACCGACTAGAGAATCTAAACAATATACCCCACATATTTACTGTGCTGCAGATCAAACTTCCTGATACATCCCACACTCAGAAGCATCATGTGATTCGAGCATGACTGCACATATACACACAAGGAAAGCAAAGTGTATCTATCTCAATGAAAGGATTTTTGAAAACTGTTTATTTTCAGTATATCCTTTTCTTCCAATTAATAGGAAAAGGAAATACCACTTTTATACAGCCCACTCTTGGGATACATGGCAATTCTGCATGATAGAGCTGCAAAAAAGACAGATTTTTCTAATCTGCATGTAAATAAAACCCATCTTTCATTGCAATTCTGGATGACAGAGCAAAGACTGAGATTCAGTCAACCTCTGTGTACATTTGACATCTGAGTTGTGTTACAATCTCCTCTTGCTGAGATGTTTCTCCCAAGAATGTGAGTACCACAGATCATATTATAAATCTTAAGATGCTTTCTTGATGTATAATAAAAACATTTTTGTGATCTAATAGATCAGAATTTAGTACTCCTTACAGTGTGGAAACATGCAGCTGTTGGGTTTCTCATTCTGAAAACAGTAGGGGGTTTTTTATGTCTTCCCACAAAAGCAGGCAAATAGTACATGATTAAAAAACTTTCATGAACAGATTTAGTTATTATTGAGTTGAAAATTTCAAATGAGCAATTAGCAACTTTTAACAGTGAATTTTAATTAAGATGCTGAAGATTTTATGTTTTAAAGGAAACATTTCAAAGCTAGTCTTTAACATAGCTCATAAAATTAAAAAGCCACAAATGAAGTTGTGGGTCAGTTTAAAGTACTTGTCTCCTTTTTTAAGATTCATTCTGCAGGTATATCTCTAAAAATATGAAGTAGGAAGTTTACGTTATTTAACAATATAAAAGTGGGAAGGAAAGAGTGTCCTAGAGTAGCTAATATCTGAAGCATGTAACCCAGGAGTAACTAATACCTAAAGTATGTTATCCAGCCACTGTTACTATCCCCTTAGAACAAACACCTGTGCTCCACAGGCTCAGAAGCCACCTGCATTCCCTACTAAGTGTGCAACAGACCCATATATTCCTGTAAGCCCTGAGTTATATCCTGAGGGCTCCTTCCCCTCCCATCTCTCCCTCCCTCTTTCAGCCAGCCCACCAACAGAAGGTGGTATTCTTGGAAGCCAGATGAAACTGGATCAGGCCCTTAGACTGTTAAGTGGTCTCACCAAACCTCAGTAAAATGAATTAAGATAAAACATACCACATGTCTGTAGCTGTGGTAATAGGATCGTAGTTTAAGATTTCTGGAGCTAAAGAGATGGGGAGAAGAAAAATGCTTTAATAAATACATTATTTAAATGGCCTTGAATCATACACTACATTTCTGGCATTCTTTTGCCAACCATTATTATGAGACTAAACATGTAGTTTCAATAATTAGGTTTATTATTTTCAAGCCACAAGGGCGGCAAAAAGTTATTTCCATTTGCCTAGACACGGATGTTTACTTGGTTCACACCAAAATGGCACTACATGGCCTAAGGTTTATCCAAGTTTCAAGACGTGTTCGAATCAGATGCATGCATGTTAAGTTTTTCTCCTAAGAGGTTTTGAAGTATACAGCTTTTTAAGGGGAATGCATAAAGCCTTCAGCATGTTAACACTGCAAAACAAGATGACCAAGCCAATTTTAGGATCACTGGCTGTTAGCATAGGCTAGGTAGCAAGTTATTCATTGCAGAATGAAGTGCTCTTAGAATTGAGTGTTGGCAAATCCTGAAGGACACTTGTCCCTCAGAGAGGGCCAAGTGTTAATAGCAATCTTTCCCTTTCCAAGGAATATTTTAATCTCATAAATCATCATATTAAATAATGTTGCTAATTCAAAGAACATTTCTTTGTGCATGCTAATGTTGCATTCCAATTCTAATCAGAAGAATTTAACAACCTACATCACAGGAAATACTACAGCATGAAATTGTAGGGTGCACTTATTGATATAATTCGGGAATTTATGGTGCAAATATTTGTTGACTACTCAAAAAAAAGAGCAGCTCAAAACATGTTGCCTTGTCCTACGGTGTTCTTTATCAGCTTGTAAGTTGGTAAGTGTGTTACGTGAACTGCTCCTGTTTTCTCAAAACCCCACGAGAGGTTGCGAAGCAGCCCTTCCATACCAAGATACTCCGTTGTTCCCATGATCTGCCGCAGTTCACTGCAATTCTCAAGCTTCCGGGACATCCCGAAATCTACAATTTTTACATCACCAAGAGGATTGACACTGCTCAGCAAAATATTTTGAGGCTAGAACAGAAAATAGTGCATTCCTAATTAATAAAATACAATCTAAAAAAAAAGCCCATGTGCTAAATGACACTTCAGGTTCTATTATGCAATACTTACTGCTAAATGTTATCTAAAAATACTTAATCTCTATCCTTTTTATCTAATTTTAATACCATTTAATCTCCTTATTCTCATCTTTTTTATGTATTTAACAAATTACTTTGATGAACATAATAAATCGAAAATAAAGAGCTAAAACAAAGTCTGCTGCAGCCTCACCTTTAAATCAAGATGAACAATATTGTTTTCGTGCAAGCAGCAAAGTCCTTCAAGTATTTGCCTTATAAGCCTTACAATATCCCTTTCACCAATTCTGTCATCCAGATCTGGGACACACAAGTCAAATATTTCTCCTCCAGCAGCACTGAAACACATCCAAGAACACCTGTGTATTAAGTTTAAATTTTGAAGCTTAAGTGAGGAAAAATGTTATCAGTAATCTCTAACATATATCTGTAATACCAGAAAGGCTGGGAATAATTTCTTTCTTTAACCACTTATGCTATAAACTACTCCGTATTAACACTTAGATGAGGGAAAAAAAAAATCTGATGATGCTTTTTCTTTCCTTATAGCCTGAAACAGCAGTCGAGGCAGCAAAAAGCACTTTGACTGGTAACCTCATAATGCTCTGGTCCCCTCAAGCAAGAAGATGCCTTCCAGAAGTTGAGTTCTATCATCAGTCCTGAATCAAAGAAGCCTCTCTTTTCAAGTCAAATCTAAAATTTCTTCCATGAGACCAATTCATAAATAATTCAGTGCAGTGTAAAGCAGCATGGAAATATCTGTGCTCATGTGGTTTATGAGCTATTCCTACACTTGGCTGCAGTGTCAGCGTCTTCTTTCAGGCTGGGTTTGTGATCATTGAGATCATCAGCCTACTCTGAGTGCCTGAAGTCTCTCTCAAGGATGAAGGGCTACCTCAGAACTACAGATCACTAAGCCTAAACTTCACTGCTGACAAAATGAAAGTCTATTAAGAAGTCAGATAAGAGACAAAAGGAATGAACACAGCCACAAACCTGCTGAGGTTAGCTGAGGCGTCAGTAATGCCTCCCCTAGCTGACTTTATGACAACATGTACATGAGGAGAAGGGCAGTGGATGCCATAAATTTCAACTTTCACAAGGTTTTCAGCACTGGCTCCAACAGTATTCTTGTACTCAAGTTACATTATGGTCTGAATGGGCACCCAGATGGGTAAAGAGCTGAAAGCTCTGCAGAAAAGGATTTGCAGAAAAGCCTTAGAACAACAAATAATATGTTAGGGGTCACCTAGTTCCAGGGAAAAAAAAGCTTTTAAAGATAGAATCCAGCTATATTCTTTGGAAAATTTGAAGGGATTTATCATGGTGTATGGAAACCACCATTAACAGCACTTCAAACACTTTGTACATGAAACTTGAAGCTTAGAAATAATTAATTTCACAGGCTGCATTTTTGTTCCTTACATTCCAAACAAAAATTTACACATACAGCAAATGTGATAGATAATGCAAATTCAATTCCCAAATTAAACTTATTTTTCTGAGCTAAGGAGAAGCTTCAGGGACGTCTGTAAAAAATGTGGCAATTTTTAAAGGAATGGCTCCAAACGCCAGTTTTAAAACAACAAAAGCACTAAATTTAGGGGCTCAAAACACACAAAGAAACAGCAATTCTTCAGTCACCAAAAAATGTCAAGTGCTAATTGAAGTTCACAGGGCATGGATGCGCTCAGCCTCTTTGAAATCTGTGTTCTTGGTATCAGCGACATTTTTTTTGTGATTTAAGTTGCATCAAAGCATTCAGGACCTTCTATGGCATTCCAAGAACTTTATTTCTGGTGAGCTTGCCTTAAACATCCTTAAAGGAAAAAATATAGAGTATATCATAATGAAAGATTAGCATAATGTATACAGGGTACTGTTGCAGTTCTTCTGGGCACTCAGCAACTCATGCAAAAAATCAGTATATCAAAAGACTTTTATCTACAAACATGGAACATGTGATCCAGGCATACTTACTATTCCAACACTAAGATGATTTCATTTGCTGTTTCATAGACTTCATGGAGATTAACTATGTGAGGATTGGATTTCATTAATTCAAGGACAGCAATTTCATGCAGAATCTCTGCTTTGCAGTCTTGACCTCTTCTTCTTTTCTTTAAAAATTTAGCTGCATACTCTTGGCCTGTGGATTTAGCTACACATTTTCTAACCACAGCACATCTTCCTCTAGGAAATAAAAGGGAAAACATTGAGATGCAGGAAATAAAAAGTGCATAAATTACCATTAGAAATAGAAATATGAAGACATAGCAAATAATTGGAAACAAATCAAAAAAAAGTATTGGGAAGTGCCATGTTTGGCCAGCTCTTACAGTATTTCCTTAACATTCACTTGCAGGCACTGTAGAAGGATACTAAGCTGATGAAGCTTTAGTGAGACCCAGTAAAATTCCCTTCGTGCAGCCTAGCTAAACATTAAATCAGAGTATCAGGTTACAGGGACATTCTCACTGGCAGATTACAGAATTAATTCGGTTGGAAAGGACTTCTGGAGGTCTCTAAAAACCTCCTGCTTAAAGCAGGGCTGGCCACGAGGTCTTACCAGGCTGCCCAGAGCTCTGTTCAGGTTGGCAACATATTGAAAAACCCTCAACCTCATTACAACACCTACAGGACAATAACAGACAAAGCAAACCTCTGTGAAATGCAGAGAATGAACAGGGAAAATAAAGCATATTTATATGCATGGGTGTGGCAGGAGATTTTCAGTGAAAAAAATTTTGGTCATAAAGAGAATTTCCTTCCACAAATCATGTGGTACTGCTACAAAAATCCCAGGTATCTGCAAAATGTTTCAAAACATCTTAATAGAGAAGTACCCACTACTTAGCATTCTCTTCCTCAATTACAGCTGGACAAAGCACACTGCTTTATTTGCTAGCCAGCTGTTTAGGTATGGAAACAAAAATCTATTTTGGCAAAGAAATGTTTTTAGAAGAAAACCACATACTGTAGTTAAAACACCAAGCTGATGTTTTAAAAAATTAGGAGGAAAAAATGCAGTTTAAGCCAAGTTGTAAACTCCTGAAAAATACAATTTTATAACCACCGATACTGCATTCCCAGAAATGCCTGGTTGCATACATGCAAAGTCTTTTCAGATGATACAAGAAACATTATTTACAAAAAAACCAACCTGAAAGGCCGCAATAAACTGTGTGCAAAGTTCTAAAAACAGTATAAAGCTGTGTACAAAGCACGACCTACATTTATGTCTTCAAAAAAAACCTGTCCACCTCTATTTTTGTTACCACTTAGCATACTAAGAACAAATGTAATGAAGCAGCTCAGTACGACCTATCTGAGCTGTGTTCTTTTAACTAAATTAGCTGCTTTAGTAGAAAATACAACACTGCCTTGCAGCCTTTATCAGTTTTCTGGTGCAAAAATCCCAGTGCTTAAAAGGATCATTTCTTAAAAAAAAAAAAAAAAAAAAAAAGGTACTTCTTGAAAAAAATCTAGACTTTGGTATTTAATCAAGAAAAGGGATGAGCATCTCATGAAAAGAAATCATTTTCATTAGCAAATAACTGTACAAACATGCCTAAATTATAAAATATTTAAAGATGACTTTTAATCATACTGCTATAACTCAAAAATAAATTCGACAAAACAGGTCCTCTCTCATCATTTATTTCAACATCAATTAGTTGTAGATTTTCTCTGTCCCTTTTCTAAAGAACTAAATTTTAGAGGTGAGAGTTATTTAGTCTGATACATGCACTCTTCACTTTAGCAACTATTAGTAAGCCTGAAACAGCCACGCTCTTTCCCAATTGTTGAACCAGCTTATTATTGCAGAGCATTGGAGGTTACTGAGCTCAATTTCATAATACACCCAAGCTGAAAACACTCCCTCCTCCAGCTTACATTCTCTTTTTAGCATCACATCAAACCTGTCAGCCACGAAAGGGTCTCTAAAATTAACAAAGGGGAACCAGTTTAGTTTCATGAGAACAGCAAGATCTTCCCTGGTAGTTTTGGCACATCTTCCGTCTGGTTGCTGTGGGTTTAACAACTTTGAAGGTCAGTGATATCTCCAGATTTGAGATGCATGAATTTCCACTTGTTTATTAGTAATGTGCCAGTTAAGGCAAAAATTAAGACAAAAAAGTCTTTTAGAGCAGTGGAAATTGCTCCAGAAACACAAAAAAAAGTCAGCTCAGAAGGGCTGCACTGACGCAAGCGGAGCAGTTCCCACTCCTTGCCTGCAAAGCAACTGCGTAACCATCCCCCTTCACAGCCCAGCTTTACAAGAAAAACTGATTTCAGGATGTTTTCATATCTCAGCTTAGAAACCACAGAAATTTAGCTACTTCAAAAGAAGCCAAGCCACGCACACACCAGGGACAGAACTACTTAACCCACTAAACAGAACCTAACCTGCCAGCTTCGTGAGTCAGTGTCTTAAATACCAAAGGACCCAACAGATAAGGGTGTGGGAGGAAGAAATGGGGCTTGGGAAGCTTAAGCAGAGAACAAGAGAACTATTTACTAGACAATCTCAACAGGAAAAAGAGAATTGCAAGTGAAAATTAAAGCATGTTGAATCTTTTAGAGAGGTTACAAAGAAAAGATGGATTTTACATCACTTAAAAAGCACTTATACACTTAAAAACATGAAAAAATATACACACAGTTAGGCCAGAAGAAATAATAACTATGTTTGTAAAACAGAGTCCTCTGCTTCTGGTTTTTTTGCATTTTGGCACATATTTTGTTATGCCTGGTTTTGCATGCACAGAAAGTACAAAAGACTGTTCTGGAATTCACACAAAACCTACACTTGTGTTTGCTTTAGACATCATCTCACAAGTATGTAGAGTCTGAAAATCCAGCATTGTAACAATACCTGAGTTCTAGAGGGTGCTGCATATAAACTGCTTCTGTAGAGTTTAGAATTCAAAAGCAGAGCTGACAAAAGTTAAGAAAAGAAGAAAGTTATGGGCTGCAATGTGCACTTCTATAAAAGTGTACCAGATAAAGCACGTGCTAGAAAAACAGAAAAAACCCAAGAGAACAATGAAGGCTAAAGAGCTCACAAACCACATGCAGAAGAGCATCACTGCTGACAAAACAAGCTGCAGGTGCAAAGGATCCTTGTGCAGCACAGCAAGGCACAGCTGTGAGACTGACCAGGGACACTTCTGTTCAGGGAGCTTGGAAACATGATCACAGCATTATGTTTGCATGGCTTTACACCCAATTCACGGAGTATTTTCAAGGTATGAATTAACCCAGTGGTTTCAAAACACACATTCACTTGTACGTCTGAAACAGCGTCAAAAATACCGAGGCTTTGGGTGCTTTGTTGCTCTATTTCGTATTTTACTGTTGCAAACAAGAGCAAGGGAAGCAGGCTGCAAAACTGTTCTGAAACAGCAGGTTGCTTGAAACTTAGTCTAACTGCTTGAGGCTGGGAAGGGAAGGGAAGAGAAGAGGTCTTTGTTTTCTGGACTTCAGAAAACTCACCCAAACACCTGGGACAACCAACTCGAAATCCTCATTCTTTGTCTTACAGTATTACCCTATGTCATCCCTTGTTTAGGCCATGCACCTGGAATCTGATGTGTGACTAGGCAGGAAAAGGAAGATAATCCCAAATCTACATGCCTATGAAAACACACCAGATCTCTCTGATGTGGAAAAGGCTGGCAACTTATGCCTCACTGTCCCTTTTCCACGTCCCTAAAGAACCCATCATGATGCAAAGGGGGCAGAGAAGGAGAAGGCCATACTCCATTCTCCATCTACTACCATAAAAGTTTGCCTCATTGTACAGAGAATTTTCTTGCAGCAGAAATTCCTCTTGCTAAAATAAAATAAATAGGAATAATCTTACCTTCCAAGCTCTTTTGATTCAAGCATATAAAAATTGTGGAAGTTATCTGTCTTGATTGGTGTGTGCAGAGATGTGGCCAATAAGCCAGAAAGGCTTTTATTCTCCAGCTTTCTCCTCGACATTGTCAAGAGCAGGTCTCTCTCTAATGCCAGTCACCTGCTGAAAAACAATTAAGAGTTTTGGAAATTCCATAGTTACAGCACAGGAGAGTATACAAATATTAAAAGTTTAGGGCTATAAAACTCAAATAGCCAGAACTTTGTTCAGTAGCAGCCTGAAAACACCACATTTAATCACTGTAAAAATAAATCCTGAAAGGAATACTAATCAAGACATGCTAATTTAATAATGTAAACACTTGAGATAAGCTGGGGTTTTTTTTTTTCCCTGGAGCATATCCATAAGATACTAGGGATAAGCTTAAGTTCTAATAAAAATGCTAATAACTACTTAACTATTAATGAGATGTAACCTTTTAAAATCTTTCAGAAACTCTTCTTTGGATTCTGGGTAAGTTCCATAGTTCCTTTAAGTTTACACTTTTAACAGATATTCATTCCTGGGGGAATTTACCAAAACTCCTTCCTGTTTCTTAACTGCAACATAGCAGGAATAGGTAACAACAGGACAAAGTGGGGGTTTTTTCCCAGTGGGAATACAGTGGGAATTTGTTATTAGGCTCAGTCATAGTGATTTTTTAAGTTCCTTTTTTAAGGTTGAGTTAATTTTCAGGGAGAAGCATGAATGGACAAAGTCCTCTTTGCAAGTTCAGATCACTTAGAATCAAATGATGTAGTAATCCGGATTAAATTACCTTAATAAACCAGTAGAACAGCACATTATGAAGATACACCCACTCACATCATTTCTGCTACAGTGAAAAAAAAAAAACCAACAAAACCAAACCCAATAAAAATACTGGGATTTGATATTCACATTTATAGGCCTGAAGCATCTCTTCAGGTGAAGTGCAAAAGCAAGGCAGAAAAAGGCTACTGAAGGATAACAGAAGTCGTAATTGATGGCTTTTTTAAGTTAAAGAGCAGATTTACCTTTACTAGTGAAGGAGAAAAAAAAAAACATAAGGCAAATTCAGAGACAGTTAGCAAACTCGTAAAAATACTCTTGCAGTTTAAATGACAGAAATGCATTGTCAGACACTTCTGGGGGAGCACTCAAACAAGTTATGACCCCAATGTAATCCAGTACCCATCCAAGATTGTTCACATTCCCATGTGGGATGGAACATGGATATTCATATTAGAACTATTTTGGATTCAAATCATTGTACATACTTTAGCAGGAAAAAGACCCAAACTACACAGTTTAAGAATATCTTCAAAATATTATTTGATATGCAGGAAATAGCTTCTTTAAGAAATTGTGAAAAGGTCACAATACAATCTAATACACAAGCCTTTGACTCAGTCTGTAACAAGCAAGCATTCCTTCTTCCCCAATTATATGACAGTTTACCATTTAAGAGGATGATTTTGATGTCTGAAAGTTTACGTGACTCTCTTTAGGGCTGTGCTCACTCGATAACTTTAACTGCTAAACTCTATCTTCTTACTGCTATACTTCAGTACAAAAACATTTGATAACTGGTCTCATTGATTAAGAGCTTACCGTTATCAAGTTTATTACCATTACCGAACTTATTATGTAAGCTTTTATTTTATATGATCATTCATACAGAGCAATTATTATTAAGGAGAACTTCTGCCTCACGTTGCCTTGACTTTGTTTCTCTGTTAAGACACCACATCCTCTTTAAGCTCAGTATCACCAAGAATAGAGAAAAACACATATCCGTAGCAGACAGAAACCCACAGAAAGGCACATAATCTACTCAGGAGAATGAGATTCAACTAGCGATGGGCAAAAAAAGGCACGAATTTTAATACATGAACTATTTCCAAAATTTAAAAGTGGTAGCTGTGTTGTTAACACATTGCACAAAAAGGCCTGAGAAACAGACACTAAAAGTGTGGCTCTCACACTCTCTCTACAAGATTCTCATTAAGGAGAAAGCTTCCCGCTAAACTAGGGAAGTTTAGCCGGGCAAAAATCAGTTCGTTTAACCTTTTCTAAAGACGTCGAGTCTCTGCTCCGGGCCGGGAAGATGTGTGGCAGCGAAGGACCACGGAGGGCGGCAGCGGCCGGGCGGGACCTGGCCCGCTCCCCGCGAGACAGCCCCGACTTCCCTCAGTCACCCCCGCGCTGCTGCCGGCGCGACCCGGCAAAGGGTGGGGGAGGCAGCGCGGCGCTTCCACCGCGCCCAGCAGCAGGCCACCACTACAGCCCCCCGCCCAGGCACGCTCATGCCGTGGCCGGGCACGCTCCCCGCTGGCCGCTTCCCCCGGCCGCGCGCACTCACCGCTGGCCACCGCCGGCCACCGCCCGCCGTCCCTCCCAGCGCCGCTCCCGCTCTCTCGCTCTCTCCCTGCGTTTGAAAGGCGCAACCCGGGGGTGCGGCAGCCCCGGCGGCGCGCGAGCCCGGCCGCGCCCCCTGGGCAGAGCAGCCAATCCGCGCCCAGCCGCGGCGCGCAGCGGCACGGCGATTGGCGGGAGAGCCCTCCGCGCGGGCAGCGCCCCCTGCTGGCTGCCCGGCCCCGCGCGGCCCCACAGCGGCAGGTGCCGCCCGCGCGCCCGCGCTGCGGGGCCGGGCCGTGAGGGAGCCGGGGCCGCGGGGCTCCGCGGGGCGGGCTCCGTGTGCGCACCCGGCGGGATGCGCGGAGCCGCCGCTTCGGCCACAGGCACCGGTGGCACGTCCCGGTCCCGGGGCTGTGTGCCAGCCAAACCCCGCAGCGAAGCCTCCTCGGTGCGTCCGCTGCGTGCTCGAGCGCTGGAGCAGCGGAGAACGGCCGAGGCAGCGGGGCAGCGGCAGGTGCGCGGGCAGGTCCCGGTGCAGGACGCCATCCCGAGCATCCCCCCGGGATGGGGAGCCGAGGACAGAGGCGCTGTGCGGGCCCCGCCGCCGCTGGGCGAGTGATGCAGCCGCGAAGGCTCAGCGACCACAGCACCGGCCCAGTCCAGTTAAAAACAGAGCGATAAACCAGTTCTCACTGGCAGCTGCCGGGAACAGAGAGCGCTTTCAGTACCGCTGTAGAAGTACACGTCTCGCACGGAGCACGTTTGACAATCTCTGTCACGCATGCAAGTGGAAACAGGGTCTTCAGAGCCTCGTGAGAAGCCCACAACAACAACAAAAAAGTTAAAAGACTTTACCCTGTGGTTTCAAAGACTCTTTCAGAGGACTCAAAATAGCCTAAAGCATGGTTCAGAAAAAAGTTGAAGTTAGAGTTCTAAAATAGTTGCAATTTGTTTGTCAATTTGATTTCCTCTGAAGCAATCCAAAGAGCTAGAAATTTGCAAACATCCGTTTTAGAATAGAATTGTCATGAAGGCAGTAACAGTAGTGTAGCATAAGAGTTTAAGAGTTCTGTATTTAATTTCAGCAGTGCACCATTAGAGTTACTGGGCTAATTCTGTTTATGCCACGGCACTGCCAGTGAAATGGGTAATTGCTGTGTTTATTACAGTGCCTAAGTCATGCTGTCACAGCAATGCACAGCACTAAGATGAAAGTAGTATAAATGAAGATAAGACAGCTTGAGAAAGCAGAAAGTATTCTTGAAGAGTCCAGACTATGTCACACCATGTAGCTGGCACACTGAGGTACCTGCTAAAAACATCTATAACTCCTGCTTTGCTTGGGCTTCTGTCTGGATTTTTAGCACTTTGAGCTGTGGATATTTTTGACAAAAAGCAGTCCAAAATCTTTACTCTCTCCCACAGAGTTCCACCATCCCTGCAGAGTTTCAGATCATACCCTTTCTTCGGTATAACATGATTTCAAATACATCTGTCAAATAAAAATACAACATGTGGACAGGTTTGGTTTTGTTGAGAAGTGCTCTTTGTGCAGTATGAAAAGCAGGCAGCATTCCAAACATACTGAATGAGCCACAGAGTAAAATTAAATGATGCCCACAATTAAGATGTCTTAGGTTATTATAGCACGTGGTGCCTAGAAGTAAATGACAGCGCTTATGTTTGTCTACTTAGCTGCTTTTGTGTTTTTACTGATCCTCTTCAGGATTTGTTCTACTCTCCCTTTAAGTTTTGAAAACCAACTAAATACCAAAAATGCTTCATGACATGCATGTTATTGTAGTCTTGGTTATCTGTTTATATAATGCCATAGAAACATGAATGGCACTTAGAGAAGGGTATAATTGACAGGACTCCACCCTGAGGACTTTGGAATTTTACTTAGATACACCACAACTGAGAAGGACAAACAGAGGGTGGAGAAGGGGGAATGGGCAGGCTGAAGGTCACAACAGTACAGGATCATGAACTATTATTATTCCTAATGTATACACCTGGTCTTTGGGATAATTAAAAAATAACAATTAAAGGTGTTAGCTTCATAACTCCCATTCTTAGTTACTTCTTCTCTTGCTTACCTTGATTATCCATTACAAAGCTGGCTCTTTTCAGCCTTTAGAGGCTTTCACAGGAAGAACTGTTTCCCCTTGATCCATAGGCATTTGGCACAGCTGTGATGTACAGCCCACGGTGATCCACAGGTGTTTTAGGGGAGCCAGCCCTGTGGAAAAAGCTCAGCTCCCTCAACAAATGCTGATTTCAGCTCAGGTCTGTCACAGGGTTAATGTTTGGAGTGAAGAGATGGCAACCTACCTTTCTCAGCAGGGAACTGTGTCACTGCGGTGGGGACAAGGACACGACATTAAGAGCTGCACAGCTGGAAGCTCAGCGTGTCTGAGCCTTCTCCAACTCATTTTTATTTAATATGGGTCATTAAAAAAAAAATCTGATTCCCCCCCCATGCTAAAATCTCTGCATCACCTCCTCACACAAGGCAATCCTCAATGCAATGGGAAATCTCTGGATGTCACCCAGGCACTGCTTCCCACAGCTGCCTCAGTGTCACCCAGCACAAGCTCCAGGCCAACTCCAGAGCTTACACTGAGGGAAAGTGACTAATTGCGCACTACGTGGCATCAGTTACCGGTGACCGGACCAAAATCTCTTATGAGTCTGACATCAAGAATGACAACAGAGAGCAGATTCTGAGAGGGCTCAGTCCCAAAGCCTCACCTCCTCCCACAGCAGCTCTCCTTCAGTGACTCAGGTTAGCTTGCACCACACCTCTAGCAGCAGCAAGAGAATGCAAAATCACCTTCAAGAAAACGTTTTTTAAAAATGGAAATATCACATCGCTATCAGATTCTACAAAGAGGTTGTGTAACGCACAGGAGAAGTGACAAATTGCCATTTAACCATTCTCCTTGGGCTGTCTCATCATGGGGAGAACCCTTGCCTAAGAGCTGATTAAAGACCAGTTTCTCTTACTGGAACCAGTATTATCTCTTAGAAAAGTAGAAGGAAATTTTTGATGGGGGCCAGTGATTTTTATTAAAGACAAAAGAATGCATTTCCCCCTGAAGATATTTCCCTGTGAAAAAGATAGCGTTCCTGTGTTACAGCCACTGCTGTGAAGTATTTTGCTGCCACCTCTGGTACTCCATTCAAAAGCAGAGGCTCTTCCATGAAGCCTGGGCCTCTCCATCGTGTTGGCTCTGGTATCTTGTGCTTTGTTTGTTTGTCATAGGTGGGGTTTTTTTCACATGTAGTTCTTATTCAAATTATGTTGCATATGGCTGCAGAATCTTTACTTTCTCCACTTCCAAAATGATGATTTGCAATATGCCAGACTCCATAGGCCACCAGAAATCACTTATCAAAGGTAATGTCAGAAAGAGTATCTTGTGGTTTCTCTAAAGGTTTTTAAATGCTGCAAAACACAGAATGATCTAAAGGTAGTCACTTAAAAAAGGATGTTACGGTATATTCAGAGGCACAATAAAAGAGATGATTAACCAAGGGGATTTTGTAAGAAGATTTATTTTAATTAAGTGATTTCATGATGAAACATGGTCTTAAACAAAATAGAGATCAGTATGAAAATAAAATTATACACAGAAAATTCTTTTCCCCAAATGTTTTTGAGTAACAGGAAATACAACACAACAGTCCTGTATTCAAATTATGTAAATCTGTGAGCAGTCAAACATTATAGTACATTCCTTGAAGCCAGGCACAATGACACACATTGTGTGCCCCTGTAACACACTCAACACATTTTCTATCTGTTCTCTCTGCCTCAAAGAAAAAAATTGTGAAATGTAATGCAATGTAAATGGGGAAAAGGAGGGAAACCATCTAAATGCTTGAAGCACGTATTCCCCATTTAGTGTTCTGTGAAACAAATGTACCAAATTCAGATGAAACTGAAACTGGTTTGTAGAAAGATAGAAAAACTTGGAATTGTATTTGATACAGAGTCTTGTGAACACTTAACTGAAAAGTATGGAAAGGATTAAAAAATACACTGTGTTCTACTTAAAGATTAGAAATAAATATGCACTCCATATTCTCAGTGCTGAAATTCTTTAAAAACAAAGAACTTGGTATAAAATTATATCAAGTAATTGTCAAAAATGAGGAAGATGCACCTATAATCCTGTTAGATTCTGGATGCCTGCATCCTCACTACAAAAACTTGTAAAACTCTACACACTTTCAAACATGCTGAATAACCCAAACTGTAACCTAGCAAGGGCAGGAACATCGACTGACTTGGGGTAGCAGTATTCCACACCATATCCCTCATTGCCTTCTTTTCCTCTAAAGATCTCCCTTTCCATACTGTACCAGCCCTTACAAGTACAAATGTTCAGTCAATTATTCAAAAAGCAGCCTTGCTGATCAGGATTCGTGGATGCCCTCAAGGCTATGTCATTCCAAGGAAAAACGGAGTACAAAGAAAAAGCATCCTCCTAATGTGATTTATGTAGTTAATATTATTACAATTCTCCTCCTCCCTGCAATGCTGATAATAAACAGCAGTCTCCTGAGTGTTGCAGACTCATTGCAGAAAAATGTCCTGCTGTATGGAACTATTGAACCAGTATGGTTCAACATGGGAGTTGTCTTCTCATTTAGGACTTGAAGTTTTATATAAAACTCCTACCATCTCAGTTACCACGTTGAAGAAGAAAACTCACAAGGAATTCTTCTGTTGATTCTCTTATTGACTCATTCAATAGTCTTGTCTTTTAGATAAAAAAACAAGTCAGCTTCTAGGTACAGAAACCCATCCTGAAACCCTCCTACCCTCTTACACAGTATTTTTTCGGAAAATGTATTAGAGTGTCAGTGGAATCAAGACTTGCAGCAGCTTGGCTAAAGCTACCTAGGTCATTGAGAATATTCTAATTACCTTAAGTAAGCTTTGGAAATGCCACATCAATCCTTGTCTTTGTGGAAATGCATGGTTCTTACACAACCATAACATAAACACCAAGTATCTTAAAAAAGAAATTTAAAAAAATCTGCATTTTGACTCCTCTAAACATTAGGGATTTGGCCCATCACATTGAAAAGGAGAGTCACCACTGGTTGTGATGATTTAAGCTCTTATCAGAAGTCGTATCTCTTGCCGAATGCAGACAGAAATAAACAGTCATTACTAGTACAAACAAAAGAGGGCTTCCAGACTCCATCCTTATTTTACTTAGAAGCCTTCGTTTTCCTGAAAATAGCCCAAATAAAAAAAGCCAACCCATGCCCAATAAAACAAAACAAAAAAGCTAAATCACATGGAAGTTAATTTTCTGATTGTATACTTAGATTTTCAAAAGCTAATAATTAGTTAAAGCATGTCTTGCAGTTGCAATAACACCGATGTATTTCAGGATGAACAGTCATTTTTTCCTAGGTGCATTATCATAGCCTCATTTTCAAGCAGGAATTAATCCTGTTTTGTATCCCAGGGGTCATCACAGCTCACTGTCCTGCTCCCTATCCTCGAAGTGCAGTCCTTTTCCTGTGCCTACTCTCAGCCTTGTCTGCACTCCAGCACTCCTCCATGGCTGTATCTTGCGTGCTCTGTGGAACTGCCCTGTCTTATCATTACAGCACCTACAATTACATTCCATCTTAGAATTATTTATGAGGCTTCAGAGATTTATTTTCTTATTCATACAGTAATCTACTTTAAAATTAGTGAGCTCCAACGTCTGACTGCAGTCAGCATGGCAATCAAATATGATGTCTCAGCAAAATCATCTTTTATTGACCTTTTACTGCTGGATGGGCATTTCTAACTATGAAAAATATAATCCTCATTTCAAATGAAAGATGTTGAATAGTCAATGGAGTGTGTCACGAGCTGCTTGTGTTGCAATTAGTAGGCATCACAGATAGAATGAGCTTTTGGGAAGAATCCAGCTCAAAGACTGTATGAGAAAGCCTCCAGCTGTGGAAGGCACAGTCCTCACTAAGGTAACAGATCTCCTGCTTGCTGCGATTTCTGGATCAGCATCACCTGCTTCACTGCAAAGGCTCTGCACCCACTTGGCCAACAGCCTGGAGCAGCCCATGGGGACTACAAATACAAAACACTGCAAGCAAAATCCCCTGCCTCATTAATTTTGCCCTTAGATACCTCATCAACTATTTTCAAAAAGCTTTTACAACTGTTTTGCTTAAACTGTTCAGTCTTGATATCAGAGTAACAGTGACCCTATTGACTCTGGACTGAGGGAGCTGCTTCTGAAACCCAAACCCACAGTCTTACTGTGGTACTACAGCTAGTCGGTGTAGGTGGTCAGCAATTGTCTCTGGGTGATTGTAGGATTATATCCAATCTAAAGGGAGAGGATGGATGGCCTTTGGAAGGCAGCCCAGAATAAGGCAGACCGGAGTCCTATGGAGTTCCGTAGGTCTATAGATTTAAAAGCTAATTACATTGATGTCAGCACAAAAGTATGTTAAATTAGTTGAACAATACACCTCCTGAGTGCTCAGCAAAAGGCTCTAAGTAGGCAAGGCTTTTCCTAATACAGGCTGAATGAGAAGTTTCTGAAAGTTCTGAAAACAAGAAACAACTGAAACCCAAAAGATAAAGTTTCATTATTGAGAAGTTTTGTAACGGGTGGAGGTAATGAAAGCAGTATAGCTCGGCTCCCTTTCATATTCATCATAGCTTTGAGATATCTGTCGGAATACCTCTCTAGTTAAAATTTTATTATAATTATTCTGCAGTGTAATCTGAAAGGAAACAAGTTCAAATTTTGAATTACCGATTTAGAAAGGGCTAATCAATGAGTGTTAGCAATTATTTCACATAGTACCCAGGAGGTATTTTTAAATGCATTTTGAATACATACAGATACTTCAATGGATTGTAACCATTCCAGGAGTCCTTGAGTATCATCCTTTTACCTACAATCAGGAGGAACCTTTCTAAACAGTGGATAGCAGGTCAGTCATACAAAACAGAATTATCAAATAATCATTACTTTACCTTAAAATACCTACAGCATAATATGGCTCTGAGCAAAGCCTATGAAGTAAAGCCCTAAAGGAAGTTTCAACCTGAACAATACCTTTCTTTCACTAAAATTATTTTTAAAAATACTAAAAATGTTTAAATGAAAAACTTTTCATAGCAACGAACATCCTAAATAGTAGTAGCCTAGTGCCAGAACTAGTCAGTCTAAAACTGAACAGAAGCACTATGAAGTTTATGGTCTATCTGGAAGACATGCAAAATAGAAACCATCTTTCATTGTGAAAATTCTGTGTTTGGAGGGCCAGCATTGTAATTTTGCATACTGTTAACAAAAGTGGGTTATACTGGCTTTACAGTTAAGTTCTTCTTTTCCTCTGCTATCTACCTAACGTATATTTAGTTTTCCAGCAAACAAGTAATTTCAAATTCAACCTCCCAATTTCTTTTTTATTGTAAAATATTTAGGCAGAAGGTTAGACTAGTCCAACAGCACTGTGGTTGCCCTAACAAAGTTGTAAATAATTTTTTACCTAAGCTGATGAGCCAGTCGACCCATAGCATTTCTGCATTTCTGTTTTATTGCACGTAATTGAGCCAAAACACAAACAGTTTAAGAAGCCAGCTTTGAGTAATTCTTCTGAAATTTTGCTTGGAGTTCAATTGCTTGCCCAGAGAGAAAAGGATGAGAAGGGGAAGCAACAGTAGATGAAAGCTGCATCTGCAATCTTATGACTGGAGACCAACCTTCTGCTCAGTTCCCATTAGTGCTAACAGGAATAAATTAACCCTCCACATAAAAACAGTGGCAGGAAAAACAACACTATTAGTATAATTTAATGCAGATTAGTTTCATTCACTGAAAAGAAGTAACTTGCTTCATGCTACAGGAAATGAACTTACACTGGCCATTCAAACACAGCTGCTGCAGATTCCCCTGGTGTGAGCAGGGATTCCCTCAGTCCAGAGACAGTGCTTCAGATACCTCCATAAAACTCTGCAGCTACCACTGCAGAAACTCAGTGAACATCTGCAATAACTATTGCTGAGATTACATTTAACAACCAGATGATACCATTGCAAATGTTGCAGAAGGAATTTTTTTTTTTTTGTTTAACTTTTTTAAAGGATTCAAAATACATAAGAAACCACAAACCTCTTCTCTTTCCTATAATTTTAAACTGAGCGAACTACCAGTCCAGTGCTCTGCCAGTCCAACTCCTGCCAGAAGCTTTGTGTGATGTCCTGCCAGGATGCTGCTGCCTAGATTTTCAGTTTCCCCAAAGATTACAGATATTCCCCACCCCCTGTGTGACCCAGGGTTAACTGCTGCCATGTGGAGCTCATGTGGTGCCCATGAGCAGGCCTGTGAATGCAGGAGAGTTCACCCCACATACTCTCTATGCCATATTAACATTTTTTATGGTAGGGTCAGTACAAGGATAATGAAAATGATATTCAAAAGCAAAAGGAGGCAAATATTTGATGAATACCAAGGAAAAACAGCAGACTGGGAGGGAGTGGGGAGAAAGGTCTGGATTGAAAGGCTTTCCTGTCCTGCCTTGCCAGGTGCTGCTGGTGGTGTGACAGAGGTGGCGGATGGCTGTTCCCTGCCTGCTGTGGGCAAAGGCACTGCTCCCCTCACAGCTGCTGGCCTGCAGACTCTCAATGGGTGACTGCTTGCTACAGCAGGTGCCACACTGCACAACTTCACTGATTCCAAGCTTTTCTGGAGTGTTCTGGCTATAACCTGACTGCCAGCAGTGCCAGGTGAGCAAAGCACACCTCTGCTGGGCTGGGCTGCTGGGACCTGGGAAGAGGCAGCCTGGCCCTGGGGTGCAGGGGACAGAGGCCACTCTACTGCCAGCCTGCCCAGGCTGCACTGACCTGGGAGCTGCTTTTTGGCCGGTGATGTGTGGCTCCACTTCCCAGCAGAGCAGAAAACATGCGCACCTCACTTAAATTCCTGCAGGGACGTCCCCTGCCAGCCTCTGTGTGATGGAGATGCTGCAGGTTAAGTTAGTATGAGCTCTCACTGGCTGAAGGGATTCTTTTGTCTACTTTTTTTCTTCCTAAATGCAAAGCTCCTTAGCACCATCCAGAAAAGCTCTGAGGAGATACAGAGGTTTGGAAAGGCTTCCCAGCCTTTCTCTGTCTGGACCCTCACCCCTGCTACACTGTGTCATAAGCAGTAGCACCGTGGTCGCCTGGTGCAGTCAGCTGCAGGACATGAAATCTGCCTTTCACTTGGGACACATTTAATGGGAATGGCTTCCAAAACCAAAGGGAGCACATTCCAAGCAGTTGCCAGGAGATGTGGGTATTTGACTAAGATAAAACTTCCTTTCCTATACTCCCTCCTTACTAATCCCTTCAGAGCAGCAGCATCACTTACACCATCACAAAGAGCCAAGTGCTCGAGGCAGCACAGGGAGCTGTACCCAGCTGACACCTCAGCCTTCACACAGCACTTTTCTAGAGTCCCCCAGGGGATGTTGGCAGCAGAGGAGGAAGCAGCAGCTTCTTCTTAGTCTCTCTTGGGTTTAATGCTACAAAGATTCTGTATTTTTTTTTTTTTTAATCTATTTTCTAACTGACAGCTGCCCCACTGGTGACCCTGTCACATCTTTACAGAATACCAAATCATCATGGCTAATTTCAATTATTTTTACATGCATAAATACAGAACAAATGGGTGCAGTAGATATATTTAAATAAAAATTGACAAGATGCATTTATTGTTTTAGTTTTGTACAAAAGCATAACTTAAAAGGCAAACTAGTATAAACTTACTTTGTGCCAAATATTTAAACTTTTCATTCCAAAGAGTATCTGGTTCAAAACTTGTAGATACAGTTTCCACCTGGGAAATCTCTTTTTTAAGACCACAGATAACACAGTATTGTAAAATGAAAATTCTGTAGTCCTTCAACCAATCAGAAGTTGCATTCTGCTCCGAGTGCCAGAGTTTTAGCTACTCAGTGGATGGATCATATGAAACATGAGCCATGCTGGAGTGACCTGCTGAAAAGTCAGTTTGCCTACTGCTCATTTGTGTTCTGAAAAAAAATGTGCATTAGGACCCGTGACATGCAATCTTAGCAAAGACTGATAAATATGTGTGTAGAACAGGGTGGTGTGTTTGGATTTTTCTTTGCTACTTCATACCAGCCAGAAGTAGCCTAAGAAAACCTAAGTTACTTAAGAGAGTCCCAGATGTCATGCAGAAGCTCAATTATTCTTGAAATAAAATAATGCTTTCCCTCTGATTTTGCTTTTCCTTTGCACATGTGACATTTCCTCAGTAAGTCTGAAGGGTTTTCTCAGTCACCACCACAGCTGCAGCTGCCTTGTGCCTTGGAGGGTGGACTGGCAGTCTCTGCTGACGACATCTCCAGGGATGTTTGCCTGCGCTGGAAAAAACCTCCCACAAGAACAAGCAGGACGCCTCCCTCCGATGCCCCTTCAAGAGCCTCCAGAGTGAGAACGTTGCTTCAAAAGCTCCCACAGAACAGGGCTTGCTGTGCTGCGGTGCTACCAAAAGGGCTAGCACAGAGTTAGATTCCTGTTCCTGTCATCCAGTATCCCAGTGCAACTTCTGGAATTTTAAAATGTGGTGGATGCAGTGCGTGACAGCAGCTGTGCAAGAATGGGGCGCAGCTGCACAAGTGTTCCACAAGACCATCTGGAGGAAAGGTACCAAAAATAGATGCGAGCAAGCCTTGTGTATTTCAGCAAAATTAAGCATAAAGAAATTGGTGTCCATGCAGTGTTTGATATGCCATAAAAACTGCTTCAAATAACATTTGATAAGAAAACCATTTATCAGTGAAAATACAAGCTTGGACACTACGAACAGTTTACATCTTGTAGGTGTTCACTGATACAGGACAGTGGCATTATGACCAGTGGCTCACCTTAAAGAAGTTATTCATGGTTTTCCAAATGAGCTAGAGTTTTATGGTGCTGTACAAATAAAAAGTTGTGGGGAGCATATGAAATAGCTGTATTAAACTCCACTGCCTTAATCCAATGCATGAAAAATGACCCGGATGCATTTAAAATAAATGCATATTACAATATCACATATAGTATTATAAAATTATTACTTATGTGCACAGTCCTGATATCTATAGACATGGCACTGTGAAGAAAGCCTGGTTCCTAAGCATTTTTATAGATATTTGATAGTGATGCAATTTGCTATCAGTCAGATCATAATGTCCCTTCAACTTTGGTACATTCAGTGCAAAATATTTTCGGGAGTTTTTTTACTCTTATAAAAATAAAAGGCATTTTTTTCCCTGGAGAGTGCTTAAAGAATAAACACTAGCAGAATGTCTGTTCAAGCATGGAAAGTGACAAAACAGAAGTAACACTTTTGTTTGCTTGTTTCCCATTTACACTCTAAGAAACATAATATAATGAACCTATAAAAAATAAACAGAAGTCACTGTGTTAGGGTTTTTTCCTGATATGCTGTGATAAATTGCTAGTTTCTTCTTAAAATAGTTTCCATGCAGTATAAAGCATAAAATCAAGTCTTATTAAGTTATTAAGTTCATTGTAACAGCTCATATTTTGTCATACACACCACTGGCAAATGTATTTCCACAAACCTCCTCAATGCACAAGCCGTTGTTGTTACATCCTTTGTTGCTGACTTTCCTTCCAACTCACTTCTGCCCCAGGAACTTGAGCTCTATGTTGCTCCCCATGCAGGCACTCGTAGTCTTAGGTAAAGCAAGTGTTGAATATGCTGTTATAATATATGGCATAAAGTAATGTACCTTCATGAATTTAAAAAAAAGAATTTAAAAAGGTTTGGTTGTATGTTTTTTTGACAATTTACTGGGTAGGTAAGGGGCTGAATGATTTCACATTTTGACTTGAATTTTCTATTCAACAACTTTGATGAAATCCCATTCTTGGGTACATGTCAGTTTTGCAGTAGCCAGATGGATCACAACATGGCATCACGTTTCTGGTTTGCTCAGAACACACAAACTTAAGAAGTTTAGCCTTCCCAATAACCCATGGATCGCAAGACTTGGCTTTCCCTGCACACCAGGCACAGTCTAGTTTCACTGTCGAGAATTCTGCCACTACCACAATGCATTTTAATTGCTTCACAAGCTCCTTCGTGGAACCTCATTATTTGAATTGCACCATGAAACAATTTTCCTCTAGGAAATCCAATACAAAAGTTCATTCATTCCTCGAGAAGACAGATCCACAAAAGTCCAATGAGCTGGGCACTGTGGTTTGTGTATCACTCAAGTCCAAAAGTACTTGTCTCTTCTACTGCTGTCAACAGTTTTTCATATAACATAGAGAATGATGGGTAAGGGGGGAGGTCCAGACGATTGAAACAAGTGTGAGCCCTGAGGGGAAAAAGAGAGAGGAGGTGAAGAAGTGCATTATTTGAAAAGTTCAAAAGAGAACACAGAGACTGGTATGTGCTTGAATAGAGATGGGCAGATAGTATTCTTTTAGAAGACTTTGTTCTGTCAAATGATGTTTTCCAATTGAACAGGTAGTGAGGTTTAATCTACTTTCTCCCCATTAAAATAAGCCAGTAAGAAGCACTTATGAAGGTCTTTAGAAACACACTGACAGTCCAAAAGGCATGGGATAAATTTTATCCATCAAATGTGCATGAGAAGAAAAAAAAAAAAGGTTTGGCATGGTACAATTCAAACAGTCTGGTCTGAAATCTTGGCTTTAAATGTATCTTCTGAGATGTAGTCTTTCTTTTTTGTACAGATGATACTTGAATACTGTATTTGTAATGATAAACAAGGTATTTCCATACATCTCCAGATACACAGGAAACAATCCCACAGTAGTAAAGGCCAGACAAATTAGATGCTCTTCCTTCTACTATTTCCTTGGCATATGGATGGTGTTCTTGGGATGTTACTGCTTGTGCTGATACTCTCAATGGACATATCTGCCCTGCTGCTACAGGCCAGCAGCTTTTGGAATTACACAAAACCATGCATGAACCTCTAGCAACCACCCTGCTTTCTTAAGAGGGCAACCATGCAATTTATTTCTCAGTTTTTGAAGTCCATCTACCTCAAGTTTGTTGACACACTTGGAACTGTTTCTCAAAACCTCTTCCAGGGAATGAAAAGGCAGATAGCAAGGTTTCTCTTCATAGTAGAATCATGGATATCATTGCCTGACCTCAGGGCATGCTAAGGATGGTACTTTCTAAAACACTGTGGTGGACGAGCCTGCTCTAATGAAATAGATAAGGTAACTATTAATGTGATGGGTTCTTGAGGATGAGATGATGCAAAGAGAGACCAGAAGAGGCATTTTAGACTGATTTTTGTATTTTGGCAGGTTTCTGTTTAAAAATACTTCATTCTTTTGCAATAAAATGCATCATACAGTTACTTATTTAAATACAATCCAGCTGAAAACCAAACTCCTCCTGCAGTGCCCTGCCCTTCATCACTATGATCTGTATTAAGTGTAAATATGTGACATGTTAATGGAAGGACTGAACAAGCGCCCCTCCTCGCAGTAAATGCAACTCCTCATTTAACCTAACCAGCCCCAGAAATCCAAGTGTCTGCCACAGACCTGTACAGACTTCCTCGGAGCCAGAAAGTGCTGCCTTCTATGTGAGCAGATTAATTAATTGCCACTTTAAGTGGCTCTCAGCTCCCAGCTATGGGAATGGAACATGGAGTGAAGTGGGTTAATCTCTCTTGTCAAAAACCCTAAGAGTCCATTACAAACCCTCACTGAAGCTGAAACACTCAGTTACAGCCTTGTAGTGTCATAAAAATATCAGGCTGAAGACGTGTGTACACAGCACACAAGGTCACACTATTATTATAAACATGGTCCAAACACCAAATATGCAATCACTTAAAAAAACCTAGCACCCTCCCCAAACACAGTACCCTTAGAAGGACACTGCTGCTACATGCTGTGTAGCACAGATGGCATTTCCCCACCCTGTATTCCAGGAGCCTGGTAAAATTTCTGCACCCAGCCATCTCTCCAAGGCTCCTGGAGGAAAGCTTTCTTTAAACTCCTCCTTTGCCTTCCCAAAAACCTTATAAAATAATATCTGTGATATAGATTAAATTATTCCATTTCCTGCAGAGTACTTAAAAAAAAATTGAAAATATTTTCTTTTGAAGAAAAAGACCAATTTAAGCCCAGCAGCAAATGGAACTCAGTAATCCCTTGGATTCATTGTAGAGCATTGAAGACTCTTAGGCGATTAAGAGCCTAACCACAAGCTTCTGCTGCATGGGGCTGACAGCCACTCATTAGAACTCTGGATCATGCTGTGTGGGCTGTAAAACCACAAATTATAAAAGACACAGTATATAATTAGCAAGGGATTCATTACAAACTGGTTTAATAGTAAGCCAGCATGTTGTTTACATTTATTAAAAGAACTGAGTTTTATCTTATTTTGAGGGCAATTTTGAAAATGGAATCACTTACTGCGGAAAACCAA
Source organism: Corvus moneduloides (assembly GCF_009650955.1). Lineage (NCBI taxonomy): Eukaryota > Metazoa > Chordata > Aves > Passeriformes > Corvidae > Corvus > Corvus moneduloides. The sequence goes on from NC_045482.1 coordinate 10,367,383, forward strand.
GTAATTAAAAAAGACAAAAACAAGAGCTTTGTCTTTGCAAGCAATGTATGCTTTTCTAACCCCAGCAAACAACTTCCTAAGTCCTTAAGAGGAAAGCATTTTTTCCTTCTGGGTAGTATTTTCCCATTCCAACATTTCAAACCACATGGGCACTGACTGTTGATCTTCCTGGGCTCGTATCTTATGACAAAATGAAAAACCATCTTCATTTCTGAAGTCTAGATTGTCAGATTCCCAATTACTCTCCCTTTCATTTTGATTACCTTAGTAAAAGAGGGTGACTTAGGCTTAAAATTCAGTAGTCAGACATAAATATCGTTTTCAAGTGAATCATCACATGCATGAATAAATAATGTACAGCAATAAATCTGGAATCAATTTCTCAGCATGGGAATGAATTGAAAGAGTAACAGTCCCTCCTGTAGCTTAGTCTAATCTGCAATACAGTGCAAAAGAAGGAAGTGGAAGTGGCATTGGGGTAGCAGTAGTTAAGCTAGACCCATAATAATCAATCTTTTCAGGGCATTTTACATGCTACCTAGTTAGTGTGAAAGACAGCAATACAAGCTGGGCAAGCTGGCATGTGCCTCACAGAAATCTCACTATTTGGATTCAGCAGAACTGATTACACAGCAGTCAGAACAGTGGGAACTAGGCAAACATCTAGTGAAAACTTTCATGTTTACATTCACAGCAGCTTAGGCCACAGACACATACCTAAGTGACTATCCTAGCTGCCCTTTGTGTCTCAGATCAGGAAGAAGAGATGGGGATGGGTACTCTTACATATTTTCAGCACTGCAGTAGTGTTTTTAGAAACAGAGGAAGAAACAAAGTCCACTGACTTTTTAAAGCCTCACATTTGCCACCCTCACACTGAGCAAACTATCAAATTTCACAGGCACTCCTGCTAAGAGGGCAATTTGCAAAGTACAACACTGCTGGGAGTGAGTGATGGTGCCTTAACATAAATGCTTTAGTTATCTGAGAATCAGTTAAGTCACGGAGTCCTAGGGCAGCATTCCCAGCAGATCCAGCGATGTGTCTGCACATGCTGGGCTTGTTTGGAAACCTCTTTAAAGTTGCTACTTGGGGTCGTAGTTACCGATGTGTTACCTCCAAGCCAGCAGTACCCAGTGTTTGCACAGGGAGTCTCTGAGGCTGGTGAGACCCAGGCTGAAGCTGCACTGCACCCAAGAACTATACATGTAAAAATGCCACCAGTACTTTTGGCTTGGGGCTTAACCCATTTAAGCACTAACATGGAAGATGTTTCATTTTTTATGAGGTCAAGGTTCCCCATGTGTGAATACCAGGAACTGCTTGCTCATGATGACTGTAGATGTTTGTCACACACAGTTGTTTTTAATTTAATTCTCACATTTGTATGGTAAAAATTATCCAGAGAGACAAAAATCAAATGTTTCCTCACCAAGGGAAACATAAGTGAAATTTCAACGAATGCTACAATCTCTTAAATGTGAGGAGTTGGCATTTCCCCTACACTTGATGAACAGCCTATGATAGCAAGATTCTCAGCATGTTTCCCCATATTGCACTTTAGGAAGCAGTTTTAGTCTAAAGTTTATTACAACCAAGGCTCTGCATAGCCTTTCCAGAGGAAATTCTGAACATCCTGTTCTGGCAGGATCCTGACCGTTTCCATGCTGCAAGCTGCTTGCAAGCACCAGGAATTTCAGCTTCAGAGAATATATGGAAAAACTCACACAATCTCTTTTCTTACTTAAACTCACAAAAAAAAAGAAAAATCTTGAATTTTGAACTCAGAAATTATTTTTTTAAAAGTCACAACTTTTTCTTTGTAAACACAATCAAAGCTAGTCCATGGGCCAATCATAATCAAACTGTAAAGTAGACTTACTGGACTACAAGATACTACTAGGCCCACAAAAGATGTCGCATTTGATTTGAAATAGCAATTTTCAGGATTTGGATTTCTTTAATCCTCAGTTGCCTGGCTCTCATTTGTGCTGTAAACAGGGAAGATAGCTCTGTTTAAAGGCCACTTGCTGTGCCTGTGGATTTCACAGCACCACTTCTGTGTCCATGACCTTCTCCATGCAGTTCTGATGACAGGAGCCAACCCAAGAGATGTCTCTGCTTCTGACCTTGTGCTGGAGGAAAAACCTACAGTTTGTTGGTCAGAGAGACTCACTGTGTCTCTGACAGCCACCCTGTGTGTAACATGAGACTCTGAATGCAAGTTATTCCTGAGGCATCTTGTTTATGAGGAGTGGGCTAAGATTAGGGTTGCGTTTCCTCCCTGGATCAGCCCAGCCCAAAGCTGCCTCCAGAGGCTGTACATGGTGTACTAAAGCTGAGGTCTGATTAAGTAGAGTTAGGCTGCCCATGCTCTACACACTAATCTGTGTCTAACCACTCTTAACCCATTCTAGAGGCTGCAGAATTACAGAGCTGGGTGAAAGAAAATCTCCCAGCTATCAGTCTGATCACAGCAGAGAAAAGACAAGAACCTGTCATTTTTTGTCAATGAAGAAACCAAGCTGAAGGTGTTTTTTCCATTATTCACATGTTATTAGTCTAGTCCTGGCATTGTCACCATGGTCCTTTGAAGAGAACTCTTCTTTCTCCTCTAAAAATTGGAAAGTTTAGAAAAACCTTTTTTTTTTAATCTTGTCATCCTACTCCTCTAAACCTGCCCTACCCAATATAAATTGCAAGGGCTTGTACAACTCAACTCCTGCTTTCATATCTTAGACTCTCATGCTGTTCCTTTACCCTCTTCAGCTATTTCAATTGATCCTACTTGTTCTCTTTGAAATCCTCACCTTCTCTTGCCCCTCTTGCTGCTCCTCAAGTGAAATGACTCCCTCCCGCCTATTCTGCACTCACAACTTGCCTCTTCAGTATTTGTTAACACTTGACATCAGACCAAGCATAAAAATTGTATCACTAAACTATACTATAAAGCCTGTGTCTGATGCAAAAAATATGATAGTAGCTTTCAGTCAGACACAGTCACAAGTGCTATTTCATTTTAATTCATATTAATTTTTGCTCCTAACTTGTGAACTGCATGTTCAGTAAATAAATACTTGCACATTCAATCAAATGCAACAAAAAAAGTCAGAAGTAGCTATCATTCTAATATAATTTTCCATGAGAAAAACACTACAATATGGATGTCAGCCTCAGTTACACTGCCTTGTCCATCTTAAGAGACCAAACCTGAGTTCAAACCAAAATGGATGCATTAGACACTGCAACAACGGGGAAGGAAATTTTCACGTAAGGGAAGGTGTATTTGCATATTCAGTTAAAGCCTGTTAATGTTTGTCACACAGCTTATCTGTTACCCCAGTGAGTGACACTGTGAGGCACCCTGGCATCAGTGCCCACAGAGCTGTACCTTGGAAGGGCAGTGATCTTCCCCCACTTCTCCACACAGAAGCGCCTGGGCCCATTGCTCCCGCGGAGAGAGGCAAAGCCTTCGTAGGGAATGCTGGACGTGCCTGTAACAAACTGCCAGCACAGACACACATCAGCACAGGGCCTGCACACACGGGGTGGCTGAGACACTCTGACACCAGCACATCCACCACAGCCCAAGCCCTTATGGAAAAGCATTTGCAAAGCAAGGAAATTCGTGAGGCACAAGCAATAAATGCTGCTTTACGTGGAGACTAAGGGCAAACAGACCATTTCCTGGCAGGGCTCTAGAAGAGGCAACTTAGCAGATTAATTTCCTCCAAAGGTTTTCTGCTGCATAAATACTGTAGAATAACACACTATCAGTATCCAATTACTCAGACTTAAGCCTGAGTGAGTTTTTTGCTGCCGTTTCCTGCATTAAAAGGAATTAATACAAAAGTAGTAATGTCTGGTGGCTTCGTGTTATGCTTTTCTGGCTATGTGGATTTCCATAGCTTTATAAACCAGATTTAACTACTGTAAGAAAAGGACTAAATTCTGAAGGTAAAGTAGAATGTCCACTGACATTTGCTGAAATATTGTCTGGTGAGCAGTTTTATTTACAACCTGTCAGGAACAGATCAAACACAGCTTTTGACAGATCAGAGACTACTTAATTTGCAATGACCTGGATTTTATAAAAACTTGTGACTAACAGATGTGATAGGAACATGCAAGCAGACATTTCTGTCTCTCCATCAAATGAGATGACCCACACTGCCTTTTACAGGCCTTTTTAAAATACTTAAACAGATTCAGAAAAGACAATTCTTCATAATTCAGTGATCAGAATTGACAAATTCTGAATTGTTAAAAACAGTGGATTTCATATTAGATCAAGAACACGGTATGGTTTGCAGTGGAGGTTTGTCTGTTTCTTTACAGATAGGATGGATGTAACCTGAACTTAAAAAATTTAACTCAATAACCCACGTGTATACATATTCTTCTGTTAAGATATTTTGTCGTTCAGCAGCAGGGTGACTGGAACCTGCAGGTTTAGTGAAAATGGACTTGGACTGACTTCAAGGTTTCCAGCATTATTTTCTAATTCAAGGCCTTGAACTTCCATATTAAGCTTTCTCCTTCCTAAGCTGTATAAATACCATTAACATTTCTACATAATGATATAACCAATTACACAGTCTTCCTTTTCTGTCTTTGGGAGTCTTAATGTACTTTTAATCAAACAATATTAAAAGATTATTGACATCAACCATTGTATCTTAAATGTATTTTTTAACTTAGAAGTCTATAAAAATAGCTGTGAGCTTCAGTCACTTGAAATTATTACATTTAGCCTCTGACGCAGGTTGTTCCCACTAGCAAACATCACCATAATTTCTGGGTATCATAAACCAGGATGGAACTAGTGTAGCATCAAATTTTAATGATATACGCTATTTTTACACAGATCAGCTGATTTCTTACCTGTAAAAGTCTTAGTCGCTGTTCATTGTTGAACCTTTCCACAGCAGCCCAGAACCACCGAATTACGATGTGATTGTCATGATAACCTGGTAAAGCAACAAGAGCTTTATACTTTTATGTGCTATGAAAGTAGGGGAGAGACTAGTTAGTAAGCTTTGCCTAGTTTGGCCCTAGTCACAATAGTGCCATATTCTTTATCCAATTGCAGCAAAAGGCAGGAGGTGAGAGAAAAATACTCCCAAAATGCTTAAAAATCCTAAAGGCAGAGAATGAATACACTACGACAAGAAGTGAGATCCCTTATGCAAGCATTTCTTCCATTAATCGGTCACTAACAGGAATGCCAATTCTTGAAATATTCCCATGCTGTGCTATTTATCTATCCAAAGCTACAGATGATGCTGCAACCATCACTCTCACAGTATCTCACAGTTCCCAAATCTTCTGTTGTTCTCAAATTATCTCAACTACCAGCCTGCAGTTACTGGGATTGCTTCTAATTTCCTGAGGACTTTGAGTGCGTAAAAAAAAGAGGAATATCTGACTAAGAATGGTTCCCATTTCCATTTTTCTCCCAAGTCTGGGTGATTACCAGTGTGCAGCTGAGCACGGTACTTTCTGTGGAGAAGAGTGTTCTGTTGTGCTGTCTGGGCAAGAACAGCCATGGAAGGGCTGCATGGGGATGCAATGAAGCAAACTAAAATGGACAAATTACCTTCTCCTAACACTAACTTAACCAGAGAAGTTCAGAAGTTACTAAAAATGTATCTCATGGGATGGTTCTTTACTGTCTTGCAAACTGGGTAGTTCCAGAGCCCCCGACACGCTCACTGAACAAGTCAAAACTGAAGTTACCTCCTCTGTACTCTGTATTATTTCTCCAATCACTCAAGTCAATTTCTGCTGTTCCAGCTATAACCAGTTCCAGTTCTCTGGCATCAAATACAGACACCAGTCTTGCATCAACCACCTGTGAAAGGAAATAAAATGCATAGCAGCATTTCTTCCTGTACTGATTTGTGCCTCCCCATAAAGTCTGCTACTAAGGTATTTACCAGGTATCATTTCTGTCACAAATATAATTCAGGCTTTTTCTTTTTAAACAAACAAGTCTCAGAGACCCAATGCAGAAACAGAGCAAGGATTCAGTGTTAATCATACAGTGATCGAGAGTATTGTCCAGTACAAAGAAAATATATAACCATAGTCTTTACATAAATCACAAAAAAAAACCATTTACCCCCTCCCCCTTCTTCCAGTATCTGCAAAGGCACTTCTGATTATATTTGGGACCCCATACTTAGGAAATGTATACAAGGAAAAAAATATTTTGGAAGGAGAAAGAAAGTAAATTTAATTTTGGAGCTTTTACCTCATAGAAACCACGAACTAGACTTTCTGTTTGTTGTACAACTCCTCTCTCAATTCTCCATTTCACCATCCTTTCTATGTATTCTTTCTTGTTTTTTTCAGTGACTGGGATATTGGCACCTCCTGGTTTTAGCTCCCGTTCTGTGATCTTAGGAAAAAAAAATGACCAAGTGACAACACAGTTATTATAAAGGCAACAGCAGGAATTGTAGTAATTTAAATTTTTAACTTGAAGTAATTCCTCAGAATCACTAACCAAGCCTGACTTTAGCAAAATGGAATATGTAAAGTAAGAGAACATACAAAAATAATCTTTTAATAATATTTTAAATTCCATTTAGCCTGAGGAACCTTCATAATTAGTAGTAAGAATAAGTTGAGAAGAAGAAACAATCTTTACAGTGACTAAAGTAGTGAAGTTTTCAGAATAATACCTTAACAAAGGTGTTGTAATACCTTTGAATGGCAACTTGGCTGCAATTAAATTCAAGTAAACTACCTCCAGCAAAGCAATCCTAAAGTCTGGTATTTCAGATACTCTCCAGAAAATCTCCTTGACCAGAAAAACGCGTTTGAGCAGGTACAAATAATTCCTCCCTAGATTTCAACATTGGTTTCCCCAGCCGGAATTTTTTAAATACAAGTTCAAAGCAGCATGCAGGGACACTCATTCTTCTGTCCAAATAAATGTTTATCTAACAGCAGAATGCACCAAGGAAATTAAGAAACTTGCACACCTGCCCAAAAACTTCTTCATTTACAGTAAATGTGAGATCTAGGATATCGTGTATATCATTGTCTTTCATCCACTGCAAACTCTGGTGAAACTCCTCGTCCAGATATTCCAGGTCACTCAGGTCACAGAGTCTAACAGAAGAAAGAAGAAGAAAACACACAAATACAGATGATGGCTGCAGCCTGTGCTCAGTAACTAAATTCAGCTAGGACAGTCCTGAAAAACAGACTGTGAATGGGAGCCAAGAGAAACATCAGTAAAGACAACTCATTAATAAAGACTTCAAATCTCTGTTTATTTGCCTGGTAACTGCAGGCACTGTGTAACACAAAGTAATTCTGTAAATATACAAAAGTCCAGAATTTAATTTGAAGACACGAAGCTTATGGTGAGTCTGCCCCATGTTTCCTGTGAAGCATATTTAGGAATTATGAACATACATACATTATAGAGATAAAAAACTCAAATAATAAAAGCAATTGTAAGATTTTTTAACAAGCAACCAGTATCCTTTTTGTTTACGTGGCTACACTGCCTCATCTCTCATCATCTTAGACATCAAGCTTACCACAGAAAAACCTTTTTACCTTTTGCCATACTTTCCCTTATCTTATCCTTGTTTTACAAATCCAGCTTGTAAGCCAACTGTCCCTTGCTGTCTTTAACAGTTACTATTCCAAGCTTTGGACATGTCATCTGTTAGTAACATTTAATACCGTGGTGGCAATTTCTGCCCTTCTTCTTAACTCCTTAAATCCTTTCCTGTGAAACAGGACAGTGGGGCTATTCATTAAGCAAGGTGCAGGGTTACCTGCCTGCTTCATTCCTGGTCAGCATAAAGCCAGAAGTAAGCCCTGCACTTGCAGCTGGATGCTCAAGAAGTTTTAAGTGACATCCTGCAGGAACAGCCCCTGTAACATCAAAGCTGATGGATTGGACATCATGTCCCATCTGCAGAGACAGTCTGGATGGCTCATCAGTTCTGAGTAAAGCAAAAGTTCAGGGCTGGGATGGGGAAGTTGCGTGACTTAGGCTGTGTACAAAGGTGGCTGCCCCTCATATTTAATTTTACTGTTTAGAGAATCACCAAGTTAAACAATTTAATTTGGCAGCCACACAAAGTCCACCTGGGGTAAATCCTCATTCTTACTAAAATGATGCTGCTAGCATTTAGGTATTTTTAAAATATATGTGCAGTAGGAATGGATGAATTACTCCCCACTACTCGAACATGCAATGGAAGGAAAGGAAAGGAAAAAAAATGCTTCCAGACTTCTCAAAACCAGCTTTCAAATAAAAAGTAAAGCACCTTAAGTTCATTATGTCTTAGGTTCCAGACACGCTGAGCAAGCACAGCTCTCATTGTTTCAGCCAGAACAGAAGCAGTAGTTCTGGAAACCAAGTCTGAAGTATATCAAAGTACAGCTCCTCAAAATGGAGATTGCCAACAATCAGTCTACCTCTGAGAATGGATGGTGCAGTCTAAGTTATGAAGTGATTCATATCTTATCCTGTGAGTCACTACGTGACAAATGAATAAGAACTCTATTAATATTTGGAACAAGCCCACAGCATTTCATTGTACATCTTCAAATCTAAGATTTTGTGGAAGAAAGCTGGTTACAGGGCTAAAACAAAACATGAGGTTCTCATACTGATCAGAAACAACATTCTGAGGTAGTGGAAACAAGGAAATTTTTCAAAAAATTCATGAATTGAAATCAATTTATTAAGTTGGAAATAGTGGCCTGTCTCCTTTGTCAATCAAACATCATAAATAATCCATACACAAAATGGCATCATTGATGGGGAAGGCACCAAACAAAAGAGGAGACAGAACAATGCTACTCACATTCGGAGGAGGGCTTTATAAAAGGGTCTTGTAAAAAAGGCATCCAGCAAATACTGATGTATCAGAGCAAGACCAAGAATTCGACCACTAAACCTGAACCTGGAAGAGAAAGAGTTACAGTTGTGATACTGAAACTTTGTGGTTGGTACACAGCTCTGTCATCAAAACTTGCATGTATTTCCAAACAGCATTATTAAATCAGACAGCTATGTCTAAATTGTGGTATTTTTTGTTTAGTTCTTGGGTTTCTTTAACATTCTCAGTCAGGCACAGGAAAAATAAATTTAAAAAAGCAATTCTGCAGGGTGTGGAAAATCCCTCAGATACCTAAGTTACAATTGCTCAAAAATGTAAAATCCATATTAACCCAATGAGCCCCTGCTAGAGCAGCCACTTTATAAAGGCATTATCTCCCAAAATGAGAGCCACTATTTTCATTTCACACCCCTACAGGATTAACTTGTTTTCATGTTATAGAGAGGCCAAAGATTTTTCTACTTTCCCAGCCTGACAGTTCATGCTGCCTGTCTTTCCTGCTTACAGTGGCTCCTTGCTCCCTCTTCTGACTGTGGTTAAGGAGTTCTATGTATATTTTCACAAACAGTGCCTGAAAATTTTATTATGTATTGCAGTGCTCTCCAGCCCTATGTCAACAGGATCTAAATCTCCTTGTCTCACCTCTCTCTTTCTTCCCCTATTATCTTCATTTTGTTGGATATGTAAGGAGGAAGTTTGCCAGGGTTGAGACCAAATGACAGCAACCTTGAAACAGGAGGGTCTTTGCTAATATTCCCGTGAGAATCAAGATCCATTGTGAAAACTCTTCCACAATTCTAGAACTAGATTAAAGTCTAGTGTTTGTTTTCAAAGAAAATGTTTCTTGAACTTTCTGTTTATGTATCCTTTACAACATTTTTGTTCTTGGAAAAATTAGGGCTTTATTATACCTGCTTGTACAATGTTTGCAAGATGGGGATGTGACATGCAGGGCCTTCCTCTTTCCATGCATAAACTGCTTGTCACAGCTGCATTTTCTGAATTCCCCCTGGGGCTGTACAAAACCAGCATTCCCTGAAAGAGATCAGGGTCATGCCTCCTTCATTCCCAAGGTCTCTGGTCCAGCACTGCCGAAGCCAGGCATGAAAACAAAATGCTGGCAGAAGCTGCATAGCACATAAAGGTTTTCTCTCACCTCTCTGCCAGGCTCTTCTGCCTTTCCTATAGAGCCTATGCCATTTACTGTTGAAGTATTGGAGTTCAACAGGCAGGTTGCTTCAATTAACTGAACTGCCAATAAGTTAATTTTCTGTTCATTTGTAAAATTAGTAATGAAATTCCCCTCTGATACTCATTCTTCATAACTGGCTTTCAGAAAATAACTCAGTACATATCTGTTCTAAAGAGATGAGCAGTTGTCATTCCACTATTAATGTAATCCAACTACTTACACAGCAGAATTCTCTGTTAATAGTCACAGCACAGCTTTACAGATTTATGGTGATGCCATAGCTTAAATCAACTGAGGGTGATTTAACCTGGCTTATAATTGTGAAAATGAGATTATGCAAAAATCCTCGATAACTATTTTAGAAGCATGGGTCTATGTACAGACTGTTTCAAAGCTGAATGATCAGCAGTCTTCCCCCTACCCCCAATTAAGACATCACCACAGATTTCCTTCCAATAGGTATGTCAGGGTTTTTCCACTGAGGAGATCTCTGTACTCTTTAGGAAGACTCAAACAAATTAAATACAGTAATACATGCCTGAAATCTCCCTTAATCTCCTTAGCTGACAAAAAGTCAGTGTGTTACTATTTTTTCTTGTTTTTTTCCTAATACACAAGAAGTTAATATTGCTTTCATGAAATGACTGCTAATGTACAAGAAATGCAGGGAGTTGTGCTGTGAGACAATCCCATGGTACACGTTCCAAATCATAATTTTGCTGACCTTATGAGAAATAAGATCATTTAAAAACCACAAGAGAAACCAAAATCAGGGAAGTCTAAAGAAATGCAATTATTTTGCTGCTGGTTAAAAAGACTAGATACCATGTTACATGTCTGAGCACATTTGAGCAGCTGTTCTACAAGTGGGAATAACAGAAAATGTATCTGAAAAACAAAAAGAAAGTAACTCTTACCACTCATGGTGATTGTCTACAAAAGCAGACATGGGACTTATTTGTACTGTGTAGGTATCATTGGCTGAATATTCAAACAAACCATAATATGGATTGAAGAGCTCCCTGGACACCAGGAAAAAAAACTCTCTTGATGGTCCACTGTAGTCCAACCTTTAAAGAGAAACCTGACATTACTATGAAGAAAGAAACACTTTTTTGAATCTACATTCCTTGCACTATATTTCGATTAAAATTTCGTAAGATTTTAACCAGAACCCTTAACCATGCAGGTTGCCTAATGCCAAAGTATGTAGAACTCTCAAGGGACTATTCTAAAATGGAACAGCTTGGAGGACTGGAATGAAGTCCTCCATGTGGGCTGCTCTCAGAAAAAAGCTTTGGCTCCAGCTGTAATGGCCTCTTTGCCACAGGAATATAACCAAATAATTGGGGGTGGCCAGGGTGGGGAGGAGGAAAATCATGAAAAGAGCCAACATCAGACTTATCTGCATCTGACAAATTAACAATGAAAATAGACAATGGTCATATTTTGTCTTTGCAGACTTTCAACCACAGGACAATTTGAAGGATAATATTTCTGTTTTCCCTAGCAATATAATCTGAGACTACTTCAGTGATTTATGTTTCTTGGTCTAAATTTTCTTGTCTGTCTTCCAAACTTGAGTGCACTTAAATGTCTTTTGGAGAGTGCACTTCCTTTGTTGGTTTTTTTTTTGTTGTTGTTGTTTTCTTTTTTCCCCCCCTATTTCAAGATTCCAGTACTAATGAATCTAAATAACCCCTTCTTCCTGAACGATAAACAAACTCATTGCTGACAATGCACTGAGACTGAATTGTGACATTATTCTGCAGGTCACCAGTGAAATGAATTAAGTATGATGTTAATGCTCTGTTAGAGTTGGAGAAAAGTAGGGGTTTTCCAGTGGGGAACAGAGAATATTATAACCCTAACAAAGAGACAGAAAGATACATCTTTTATAGAGAAAAGATTTAATATTTGACTCAAGCACTAAGACGATGCACAGACAGAAGTACCACAGAGAAGGTCAGCTTTCCCATAGAACTTCTGCTGGGAATGTTTTGGCTCATAAACTTTTACAGAAGACAACCATAATGAGAGTTGTTTTTGAGGATGAAGCTCTCAGGAAGGTAAAGGCTGAGTGCCATTATCAAGCTGAGGACAAACCCTCTTTCCCCAGCTGAATAAAAAACATTTTCCCTTCAGTCACTTGGAAGCATTTCACTTCTATTAAGCTTCAGCAGTGAAGTACTGAAACAGATCCTTACCCTGGCAAGAAGTGATAGATTCCATCAACAAATTACAAAAAAAAAATAATCAAAAATGGTTTGATACCATGGACAACTGTTGGATCTTAATCTTGGCACAAATATCAAGTAAAGGGTCATCTGGAAGGCTCTTGCAAACTTCTGGGATAATCAGACACACTATGAAATCCTAAGATAGAAAGGAAACTGTGTGCTTGACTATCAGCCATTTCATACAGCTCCCTTTGTACACAGTTACTGTGAGTCATGTTAAATTAATCAATCATGAGAGTCCTGCACTGCCAGTCAGATTTATCCTACAATTAAAGGCTTGGCACAAGGGCGAGAAAACTTCATACAAGAGGTATGCAACCACACAACAGCTGCAACTGTGGGGCATTTGGATATTCAGGAGAGTAATATGTTGTTGGCAACATGACTCATGTCTCCTAGGAAGCACCATTAATACTTCAGATTTACCATTCTTAAATGTAAAGCAGCTTCTCCTAGTAGTTCACAGAACTTAGGAAAAACAAGGAACTGTATTCTTTCCATCTAAATTTTGGTAATGTATCACCACATGAATTATGAGTGTATAAAAACCATTAGATGAGCATCACAACTGATGAGTGTAGAAACTGAAGGTTTGAGGAAGATAAACATTATGAGACTTATAATAGAAATCACTTGAACAGCAATAACCATGTCTGAGTTGCCCCACTTACACTAATAAATCGATAATTACTAAAATGTTGTATTATGTAAGGATTTCCTTACCCATTACTTGACGACTTACATCTCTCTACCATGAGGAAAAAAAATGCAAAAGCAAACCCCTACTTAAAATCTTAAAAAAGGAGGAGCAAATAGGAAACAATTAACTTTCAGTGTTCCTCCTCTCCTCCACCCTGACCTGTCTTTCTTCACCTGGCCAAATGAGTAGTTGGATGTGATAAATATCCTTGCACCATCTCTGATGAAACAATACTGTTTGCACACATCCTTTCTTCATTAAAAACACAAATTTGTAAATAAAGGATTGACGTCATTTTAATTTGACTTTGCTCTTAATTCTTTTGCATTAAGGCTAGAGTCTTGTGTAAAGCTGGATATAATGGGGACAGGATGTGTCACCCCCATTTCCAGGTCACTCTTCATGTTGCTGAGTGGTGAAATGCAAAAGTCTGACGTCTGATGAAAGGAGACGGTGTATCTGAATCCATCTCTATCTCATGTATGATTTTAAAAATTTCCCTTTCATTTTTAAATCTGAGTTGGGGCTGTAGCTGTGAAAGTAAAGGCTGGTAGAGGCTGTGTAAAACAGGCCTCACTCCTGCATCCCCACCCTCCTCTGTCAATGCAGTATAATCTCATTGTGCACCAGCCTTGCCATTCCAGTTCTGAGTTTTTCCTCAGACAGCGTGGTGATATTATTTATATGAACAAGTCCACACTTGGCTCTCAGCTGACAACATTCTCTATTTTAAGACTTCACTGTGTCCTTATTAACACTAAGTGCTTCAGAGTGAACTTTAAACAAACAACAGGATTTAGGGGTTTTCAAAGACATATTAATTTTATCTAATCTTGTAAGAGATGTTTCTATTACAACTTTGCATTTTAAAGACTCACACATTGCATGGCAATAGCACACACTACGGCATTCCAAGAGCTGTGCTGCAGTTTTCTGAATATCATGGAAGAAAAGTTTGAATGTATTTACAAACACATTCATGAATCTTATCAACAACAGGCAAGTAAGCTTTAAGACCTGACAAAGGGGGTACAAATCAAGACACAAAAGCAGCAAATAGTGCTTTGTTTCAGTTTCACTTGCAAAGGAAATCTAACCACATCTTGCTTCGCAAAGCACATCTCACAACCTGTAACACATTAGACTTTCATTAGACACAGACTGAGTGTTCTCTGAATGTGACTTTGAAGTGTCAGGAATATTTGGGGTTTTTTTGACAACTGGCAACAGCCCAGTTGCTTTTATTTGTGATGCAGGCCCTGGCCTGGAGACGCAGTATGCACGTCCTGTAGCACTGAGGGCTTTCTGTTTCCAGTGCCTCAGACAGGAGCTAAATCAAGGACGGAGCCCATAGCCTACTCTGGAAGCACTCTCCCTCCAACAAATAGCAGCTGTCTTTTAATAAGCCCTGGAGACACAAAAGCACTGAGAGAAAAGAAACATGAATAACACAAGAAAGTTGTTTGGTTTTTAATTTGCTTTCCCAGCAACATTCTGAAACACACACCAACTATTGGGAAAATTCACATAAGCACTCACTACTTCTGCAAAGGCAGGGTATGTTACATTGCAAAATGCTCAAGAAGCCATCTTGAACAGCTGTATGTTCTAGGCTTGTGTATGTGGCATTTCCTGACTGCAGTCCTTCCTCTTTGCACTCTAGACAACAAGTTTGGCGAAACAGGAGCTGCAAGACACAGTTCTCAGACCACAAAGACTTCCCTGTTCTACTCACCCTTCTTCCCCAACGAACGTGACATAGAGTTTATTTCTCTGCAGGTCTTTTCTTGAGTAGCCCATGATCTGGTTAAAGGCATCTTCTAGCAAGTGATCTCTCCTGATGATTAATCTGAAGGGCAAAATTATTTTGAAACAGCAATTTGTGAACATGAACCACAGTTGGAAACATCTATTTACACTGCAGGATAGTAACAGGGTGACTTCAGAGATACATGTTTCTGCTGGATAATTTTATCCAGATCAGGAAGCTCCTGTTAATCTTTCTCCTTCAACGCTCTACTTTAGATTTCAATAAAATGTCCCTTGTACAAAGAAGAGTAGTTTTGTTTTGTCTACCTTGGTTCTTCTTTAAAGTCTTAAGGGGAAAGGTCCTGAAGCTGGCATTTTCATTAAGTCTGAAATCCTTTTGTAAAGCTGGGCCCTTAAGTGAGTTTTACTGTGAGCAAGAATCTAATCTTTTCTCTAAAAATCAATCTCTTAACATGGAAAAAGGTAAAACCATGGAAAATCACAGTGTGGTAAACCCAGAAACACACATCCCAACACTATCCTTGAGTGTGTGATGGTACAAAACGTCTAGAAGTTATGACAATTTGTAAAAAAACCCCACTGAAGCATCATATGTGAAAACACAATGTACCTTCTGAAAGAAAAATTGTGAAAGTGAGGAAGTGTCATAAAGATCTAAAATAAGAGTTGAAAGAATCCTCCTTACTTAAACATGTTATCCTCTGCCAAAAAAAGTGTGTTTAATTAGTTTCCTGAAACTTCACTTGCTTTATATTCAAATACTGCCTTCTGTGTGAGCCTGTCAGATGGAAGCTGCTGCTGCAGGAAGGCAGCTGAACCCACCTCCAGCCTCCTGCAAAGCCCCTGCCGGCCCTGCAGAGCTCAGTGCCTGCACTGTGCCATCCTGCCGAGGACATGCAAGGGGAGAGCCCAGGAACTGAGCAGGTACCTGGGCAACAAGAGGACCCAGGCAGCAATGGAGCTGTGCTGGGCCCTGCTTTGAACAGCTCAGCACTGTGTGCCTGGGAAAGCAACCCAGAGAAAACTTCCATTCACATGGAAAGCTGTTCCGCTTAAAAATCTACAGTGTGACGGCAAACAGGTCAGGGAAGAAAGGACCAGAAAAAAAAGGGTGTAAGAAATGGAACAGATCTTACAGGGAGCGAATGCTCCTCACCAGTTATTTGCCCAAGCATCCAGGACAAAGCTTTCACAGATAAGGCTCTAACTGTTTATGTTTTCATTATGTTCTAGGCAGACACTGCTCAACCTTTGCCTCTTTAGACTTGTCTAAACAATATCATTTTAATCCCATTTCAGTTTTGCAAAACTTGTAACAAGTTCACATGAATGAAGTCTGAGCTTTGCACAAATTTCTGCAAAATAGGGGAAGTGACTGGCTGAAGGAAATAAAAAAAAAACACCAAAAAAAAAAAAAAAACCAAATAGAATACCTCCTTCTTATAATAGAGGAAATTATTAAATCATGTTCTAGTGCCTCATGGCTATGAGTTAGATAACTAGCACAAGACTTGGTAATTTACAAAATTTTGGAAGTATCTTGTGTTATATTAATCCTTAATATAACAGCACGTAATCACATTATTAGCAAATAAGTGAAGGAGGGAAGACCTCACTTCAAGCACTCTAGCATTCAGAGTGCTAAAATAAAAATATTAGCAGTTTTTTAAGGCAATCTTTAGAATTTAATAACATTTAATGTATGAATCCTCTTTACTAAAGAGGACTGTGGTATCCATAGAGGCAATGATGTACAAAAGATAAGCCTATCTAATTCTTTTTAGTGGAAAAAGATATGAGAAAATATAATTTTGTATCACTGGAGTTACTCTAATGGAAGAATTCAGATGCCTCCTGTTCTGCAGGCCTCTTCCCAAAGCTCTTTTTGGCACCGTATCGTTAATATTGTCTGTACAAAAACATAGATGGAGGAAACACAGAGGTGCTCAGAACTTGCTGTATCCTCTGCTATGAATCACATGCTGGCATTAGGTCTTTTATTACAGGTTTTATATTCCCAGAAATGCCTGGGTGACCGTAACATCTGCATTCCTTCTAACGGGAAGAAGCTTGTAGATGTGCAAGGCAAGACAAGCTGCCTGAAAAGAAATCCAATTCCATGAGGTGCTTCAACATACTTCAATTTCCCTGGGCCTTGTCCATATCCTTTAGTCTCCAACTTCCTGTAGAAGTTCCTCAGCTTGGCTTCAAAATCTCTTTTGTACGGAGCTGGAGCTCGGGCATTGGCACGCTGAGTACCTGCAGGGAGCAATAAGCAGAGAATGAGCAGCAGTGACATGAACTGATGAATGTCCCATCTGCTACTGGAAAGACTCCTTAATGGCAAGGTATGCATGGTATGTGTTTGGTTTAATCACCTTTAGAAAGAGTAAAAGCTGCATATCTTCAAATCTGCTTTGCATCCAAGATTTTTTGGTTGCTCACTTCCAATAGTATCATCTTTAAAAAGTTAATCTTAAAAGAGCAAATCCAGGTCAATGCAAAAGATGGATTAAAAAAACAGCACAAGCAACTAGAAAGACTTTACTTTTTGTTTGTCAAGTACACTTTATGTCTAACCTTTATAACAGTTCATATGATAAATGTTCTATTCTCTTCTGGTTTTAATATTATCAGGGAAAACAACAACTCAGGAATGAAACATAAACAGACTGGATTCTGCATTGCCCCTGTTGACTACATCAAGAGGAAGAAGGAAAATATTTGGAAATTCCTTAGCAGAAGTTTTTCCTCGGAGAAGTAACAAGGAAGAAAAATACAGGAAGAATGGAAAGACTATCAAACATAAGTATGTGAAACTTCTAACCTGTGGCTGCAAGAAACATACACGATGGTCATCTAAGAGAATTTAACTTTGAAAAACTGTTTTTGAGGGTCAATTTCTTAAAAGCAAGGAGAGGTGAGACCTGTACACCAAAAAAAAAAAAAAAGGAATAGCCTACAACTGCATGTACAAGTCCAGTATATACAAATTAGGTGTTTAGTCTGATCTATTCTGAAAATGACCATCATTAGAACTTCCACTGCCTCCCTGGATAAATTACTTCCACCGATTTGATTGCAAGGCAAGGTGCCAAGGAGGCAGTCAAACTCCCTCCCTGTGTGGCTGTGTAGACATCCCCCACAAAAAATTCAGAGGACATTTAAAATTTTTCATGCCCAAACTTACACATAAGTTGCCAACTACTTCTCTGCAACTAGTGGTCACCTATAATGCACTGAAAGCGCAAATGAACACTTCAGCAGCACTTTTATGCAGAGTTCTGTCTGTTAACTCAGTTCCCTATGCGAGTTACTTTTGGCTCCCTGCACGAAACAAAGCCAATACAGAAACATCGACTGCTGCTGTGGGGGTAGGCATGGGAACGTAAGGTTTTCAGTAATAAAGGAGAGGAGGCGCATCCGTTCTGCCTGCGAGCAGAGAGAGGGGAAGGAGAGGGGGTGGAGCCACAAAGCCTGTGGGTCTGACGGAAAAGCCAACAGCACATCCTGCGGAAGTGGGGGCTGGAAGGAGCTGCGGAGTGTATCTCTGCGGAGATCAGAGAGAGAACGAGTGAGCTCACTAATAACACTGAATGCCACTTTACAGGTCTTTAAAAGACTTGTCTGACCAGAAAGACACTTGGCACTTGTTCTGGGCTTGAAGTGAAGTGTGGGAGGAATAGTAAATATCATGGAATCGGCAGGGCTCCAGAAGGAACACAAAGGACCCCTCTGGAAAAATAGATCGTGGTCATTGATTCATCTATAGTGGTTTTCCTCTTTTACTGACAGCACCAAGAGGTTCTAAAGGTACCCTTAGCTGAAATCTCCTGAAAACTTACAGAATCTGTAAACAGCCTTTTAACTATTGGCCTTTTCCCTCTGTTTGTTTTGCTTTGGGTCAAAGTATGTACAAAAATGCAGCCACCAGAAAAAGGCAACAAAAATATACTTTGATGTTAACCCCTGAAGGAAGTTGGGTTTTTTGAAGAGTACCACAAAACATGAATCTGATAACACATTACTTCATGGTTCAGAAATCAGCATCATAATATTCTGTCAGCACATGACAAGTCCTCACTGCAAATCAGATGCATGTGCCAAGAAATTCCTGGGCACTTAAAGTGATTACTTCCACCTTGGGAACAAAAGATGTTAATGGAAGAGCTGAAAACCACCAGTGATGTGATAATCATATTTGATTTTCAAAGAGACTATATTCTAAAGCAGATATAAAGAGTTGCTTCATGACTATTCATCTTTCCCAAAAGAGAAAGTACAAGTGATTGTGACTGATCTGAACAATGGATCCTTAACACGCCACCTCGTGCAGTGCAGCACAGCCAGCTTAGCTATGAGAAAAAACAGAGCCTCCATAGAAACATGGGCTATTTACAATTTCTCATCAAAAACGTCATTTGTGCGCCAACACAAACATGCATGCTTGCAGACTGACAGGGAGATTCAATAGTCTCTCTATATTTTTCTATGAGAGAGGAGAAAGATTACAATTTTAAGGAGAATAAGACTAAAACCATCACTGTTCATCCTCTAGTATCTGCTGCTACTGTGAGTAAATGAGAATATCACACGTTAAAGACTGAATGTATTTTGAAATTACTTTGTTGGAATGAAGCCATGCCCAGCATGCTTTGGTGCATGTACCAGTGATTAAGAAATCTTAACTCTGGAAGCCAAAACTGGTTTTATTTGTAGAAGACTGCCAGGTTTGCAGTTGGAAGTAAGATGCATACATGTAGATTTCATCATTCCCTTCTTTTCAATAAAGGGAAACAGTTATATCTAAACCATATACATTCTGAAAATATTAATAAATGTGAATATTGTATTTCACTACTTCGCAGAATGCCGTAAGATCATTAAAGTCTTCAGACAGTTTCTTCACACAGATCTTACAGAGGTCCTTTGTCCAACAGCAGGAAAAGCTACCACATGTAGCATTTAATCTGGTTCCATGAAAAGGCAAAGCCTTTTATTACTGTTGGCTGGGAAAGGCCCATGACAATACAGTTCTTTTTCTGATAAAAACTTCTTGTTGCCTGGAAATACCTAGAGTTGCTTACACCTCAAATGTTCTCTATTTATTTATACTTTTGTTCTCAAATTTGTAGAAATCCCCTTAAGCCACTTCCGATTTGCTTATCTATTGTCTTGAGGAACCTAAGCACAGCGACATCTATAAACTTGGCCTTCAAATGGAACTTGTCATATTTGCAATGATTTAGTTCTGATCAGCAACTTAGTTAGAATCTGAGAGACCAGTTTCATTCCACTCTGATATGAGTATTCGGACAGCTGCAGTATGCTACGTTTTGAACTCGTGTTAAAGGATAACAAGCTGTCTTTACATAAAATTGTCCCTCATTGCCCCACATTACACTGCCATTTTAATGTACAGTTATTAGACCTATGCTTTTAATTCTCCAGGCATCAGGATGCTGGCATGAGCAGTAACTCAGTTGTTTCACATCTGTGAGAAACAAGTTTGCATGTTTTTTTACAAGTCAGAACAAAATCACAACCCCTGAAGCTGTAATACACCCAGCAAAGTATCTTGTGAGCCCATGGCAAAGGTTCAAGTTTGACAGTCAAATACAATTGTAGTTGTTGACTTTGCTCAAAAATAGGTCTAACTCTTTGTCTTATCAAGTATGAGAAGTGGTTTCATGAAGCCCCTGCAGAAGCTTTGCCTGAGCTACTTACCTGGAGAGTTCTGAGGCGAAGACACCGGCGAGCCTCTCGGGGACTGGCAATAACTAGGATGAAGTAAGGCATGTGGTGGCACATATGACATTATTTCCTCCTCAAACAAGCTGGCAAAAAGGAGCAAAGAAGAAAGAACATGTTTATTTGAATAAATGGCAGTTTTCACTTTCTAGGGATAATGCTCTAGTTATTAACCTGCTCTTTGGTAGTCACTCACCTATTTCCACTATACATACCTAGAGTGCTACAAAACATTTTACTGCCATTTCCTCAAGCATATTTTGAAAGTAGTGGAAAGCAGTAACTGCTACTTTTGTGGGACATTGCTATACATAATTGGGTATTTGTTCTCAAGGTTAAAACACAGTTAATCAGCCTTGAAAATTCATGGGCTGCCCTCTTTTTTGTTTTTTTGTATTCTCATTACAAAGGGGTCAATAACCTTATTCAGAAACATTCTAAACCTCCAGGATTAAGAATCACATCTGAACTTGTTAAGTGTAGTGAATGGTAAGCTTGTTGGCATGACATTTTATGTTTAATGACACTCCTGCTGAAACAGGTATCACATCTAGCCTGTTCCAGCTGAGTTATACTTCATGCCTCATCTATTACTGATACACAACTTTTTAGGTGACAAAAACCCAAACATTTTGCAGCCTAATCACTGCATCTGTGTGTGTATGCACACATATATATATTAAAATTTCAGTCTTTTCCCAAATTTGACACAAGCAAATCAAAAAAGGGACAGAATATCTAATATCAGAATGGATCTGGTATCAAAAGGTATGTTGAATGTGAAACACAACACAAATAAACTGCTGAGATAACATGTAAAAATTATTTTCAAAAATTGAGCTATAGAAAGAATTGCAAGCCAATCTTTTACTGTCCAACGCAATGAAAACAATATTCAAGTAAAAGATGTTTCTTACTAAGTCTGTTCACCAAACAAATACCTAGAAATTCTTTTTACCTGGATTTTTTTTAATGGATCCTTTCTGACAGTTCTTTTTACATTCACGGCCATATGATGTTTTCCTCCAAGTTACACATAGAAATCTTAAGAGGTTTTAAAGAAATAATATTTATATTTTAAAAGGCCCAAACACTGGTTTAAAATGAGATTTTTTTATAGCTGTAATTAATTTGGAGATTTAGGAACCAGAAAGGATCATCATTATGCAACCTGGTCTCAAAATACAACTACTAATGCCAATTCTATTTCACTAGATTCAATTTTAAAGGTACCCATGAATTTCTTGATGCTCTTTTACAGTGAATGAGAATACAGCATCAAGATTAAAGGGTTTAATTTTAGCAAAAAACCTGCCTGGCTTTTGGAGTTCATTAAATGAAAACTGGTAAAGAAGCAGCTTCCCATTTCTTGAAGTCTGTAAGAATATTTTTCTTTATTAAAGGGGACAATGCTTGACAGCACAGTGAAGAGGAAAGTGAGACATTAAGTAATCTAAACACCTCTCAAGTATGTGCCTTTATAAACAGGCACTTCCCAAAGCACAGAACTAAACAGATCCATTCTAAAAGTAGCACAAGGCACATTCTTGAAGAAAGGTCTGAGCTGTACCACCTTTCTAAGCATCAGGGCTGGATGCAACAGGACAATTAAAGGCAGTCTGGGCACACCTGTATAAATCACAAGCAGAGTGCTCTTGCACGTGCCTTTCGTATTGC
This sequence comes from Corvus moneduloides, assembly GCF_009650955.1. Classification (NCBI taxonomy): domain Eukaryota; kingdom Metazoa; phylum Chordata; class Aves; order Passeriformes; family Corvidae; genus Corvus; species Corvus moneduloides. The sequence continues at coordinate 10,389,592 of NC_045482.1, forward strand.
ATCGTCCTATGAAAAAGTGTGACCTCCAACTACCATCTGGAAACTGAACATGATGAAAATAAAATCTGAGCCTTGAGCTGTAGCTCACCCAGCTGCAAGTCCCAGGAGTGAAGGAGAAATGATTGGGTGACACCATCAGCACACACTGCTCCCTGCAAGGCTCCTGAGCAGCTGCCACAGCATGTTCCACACGTGCACGGGCAGCAGCAGTGCCTACCTGAGTAACATGACAAGGTCCGCATCACTGGATAAACGCACCAGCCCGGGTGTTCCCTCTGTCCGGATGAACTGGATCTTCTCCCTGTGTAAGCAAAAAAAGCCTTTCCAAATACCTTTTGCAAATAAGACATCCATGTGTACCACAGCAACAAGCAAAAGTACAGAGTATATCAAAAACCTCTGGGTTATGCTTTTCCCTACTTTTTTTCCCTGCCACACCATGTCCATGTGAGCAGTAAAATATTACAACCAAAAGGTTCATTTTTTCTGAGGAACAATTCTCCTGTTGCCCTCATCTCTTCAATGCTCATGCAGGTAGTACAGTCACCCAAGCAGTAAAAAAAAATCAACAAAAAAAAAAGAAAAATCAATCTCTCAAGTTCACGCTACCTGTGACTCTGAATTCAAAGTAGAAGGCTGAGACCTGTGGAAGGACATTCCTACTGTAAAAGTGAACTGTTAAAGAGGCACTGTCTCTTCTGAATCTCTACAAATGCAAGCCATACTTTACAATGCATACTTGTGATTTTAAAGGCAGAGTTTTCGTACCACACTGCACTTAAGATATCATCCCAAAAAAAACCCTGTATTATCTCTCCCCTCTATTTCACCCAAGCACACATCCTTTCTCCTAGCCCCAGTCTGGTCACTGTCGTGGAATCTCTGCCTCCTAAATTCTGAGCATGGTAACACACAGAATTTTAGGATCTGTACTGAATACAATTTCTTAGACTCCTGTTCTTTTTCTATGCAGAGCTTTTCCCTGCATTCTGAAATATGAGTACATCTTTCATATTTTCTCTTTATCAGTATGATAGTACAGTAGAGATAAATTCTCATTTGGCTTTACACTTCTGGAGAAAAAGAAAACAAAACCCAAACCCGTGTAGTAAAACCTGTCCCAAATATGGAGGAGAAAACCCACAAGCAAACAGAAAAGTAAAGATCTCTGTATAAGAACAACAGCATTGGCTCAGCTCAGGAGTCCATCTACCCCACATCCTATTACCAGCGGTGACAAGGAGGTCATAAACATTCCGTGCAATTGGCAGGACAGGGACATCTGGACAGTTCCAGAGCCACTCCACTTTACATCAGTGCCCAAATGGCAAGGTTGGAGGAAATAAATGGTGGATTACAAAATATACCTTAGCACTTAGTTGGCAGCAACACCAGAAACCAGAAGGACATTTTCTGGGTTAGCTAATATATGCAGCCTTCTAAATGAATGCAATGCATGACTTCCTGGGGTTACCAGTGAGAGTTGTGATTTGAGTGATATATTTTTAATATATATGCCTTTTGTCTTCCGTTAAGACATAAATTATATTTAATGTGTAACAGGTGCCTTTGCCTGGAGCCTTTTACATTATTTAGCAGCCTCTCAGTTTTACCTGCAGTGGCTTGGAAGAAGATTTAATCTTGGCAACATGCCTAATAAGGATATGGTAAGTATAATATTCTCACTCCACCACTGAAACCCTTGAATAACAATTTTCTACATGTAGTATATTTTCATTTTATATTTTAATAGGCTCTCAACTTCTTATCTCTTCTTTCTTTAAGGGAACAAGAAATTATTTTAGACAGTAAATGTCAAAGATCTTTTCAAATTATCTTTGTCCTCTGGCATTGATTTTCCTCCTCATCTATGGAATAATTACAATAATATTAATAATAATATTTAATATCATTATCATTCCACTTCAACTGCACTGAGGTCCTCAAAGGAACAGGTTACTGGCAGTTGTACTAATCACTATACAAAAAAAAAAAATACACAAATAATTCATACTGCAGGATTTCAGTTAGGTCTTACTTTATCAAGTGCTAACAGCAATGTCCATGGAGTTGCTTAGTCTCACAATGTGTCAAACAGACATGGATGCCAATAATTTGATAAATCAGGGTCTTCAAAGACTAACAGGAAAAATAAAGCTGGGATCTTCATAAAAATGTATGAAATCTTACTGAGACATCAGCTGTAGAAGGATATAGGAGAGGTATAATGGAAGATAATTTACCCTAATCAAATTACTAACTTCAAATAAAATTAGAATGGAACCATTCAACTTAACAGAATGGTTTTTCTGACCAATCCCATTCAATTTAAAAATAAAACTATGTTCATTAAAATCCTCGATCATTCTGCTGAAGCAAGCCAGTTAAGGCATATATCTTCAGTCTCCTTCCAAAGTAAATGTACAGAAGGTCATATAATCTCAAGTAAATGAGGAGGTACAGAAAATAGAATCTTTTATCCTCTGATCATCCATTTTTAATCTGAAACCCATATTTTCTTGAGAAAGTCTGAGTTTGTGGGAAACTATGAATCTGTAATCAGGAAGCAAGGTTCTACTAGAAGCGGAATTGGGGAATGCCAACAAGCCTTGTGAGCAATTTGAACTCTAATTTATTAAAAAACCCCACAGCACACATGAAGGAAATGACACCAATTGCTGTCAGACTAAAGGAAATCAAGCACCCTGGGAAAAAGATTATGAAGCAGTAAAACTACAAGCAATCAGAAACTGTTTGTATACTACTGCCCAGCAGATTTCAAATCAAAGCTGGTGGGACAAACTTGCCTACAGTGATATGGGTACAACATAGGAACTGTTTTGACATGCTGTGAACTGTAGATTTCTGTTTTCCTTTCTCTGTATTTTCTAGAGAGCATGTATTCTGCTAGCAGGTTTGTCAGCCAGGATGTCTTTAGAGGGTAAACCACATCTTTAACACAGAAATCACATCACAAAACTTGCTATACTACACATGGGGAAACTGCAAAACAGGGCAGCTTGTTGAATTTTGGGAACTTGCAGGACATGGAGGAAAAGGGATCATCAATAAGTAACACAGAAGGGAAAAAAACTGAGTGTCAGTGCTGGCTGCCATGCCAGCCAGTGTGGGTAGGCCTCTGGAACACAGCACTGCACAGGAGAGACTGCCAACAACCAAACCAGCATTTTTTTAAATTTAGTGTCCAAGGAAGAATAGATACATTCATTTCAGTCCTGGTCACTACTATCCAAGTTGCCAGTGATTCCATTTCCAAGTCTAAACATATGAGGGAGTTGCAACGACCACACAACAATCAAAGATCATCCTTCCTCAGATCTTGTTGCACTATGCAAAAATCTGTAGATATCCCATTTTGTAAATTTTGGAGAGCCACCAAAAATTCAGATTAATGTAAGACTACCTTAAGACGTCATGAGGTCAGGACAGCCTTTCTGTAAATGTGCTTTGTGAAGATAAGGACAAACCCAAATGCCACTCTGCCTCATGCTCCCAGCTGTACACATACCCAAATGAATGGGCACATTTGCTGTGCCATCCAGCTGTCTTGGCACATTTGGAAGACATCAGCAAATCTCTTATGCCAGTTGTTCCAAACATTCTCTTGTAGGTATTTTTATTTGATAGTAACACATTACCTCTGTTCTCCTCAACCTTGTTACAGGCTGTTACACAGAAATACAGTACACAACTATTTCCCACAGCTTTATGAATATGTTTGAATGCACCAGAAGTCTACAATCTGTTATGTTCCACTGTTAATTCTAATGAAAGTAACTAATTGTAATTAGCATTTTGTACTGAAATGGGAATAGCAAACTTCACTAATTTTCTTACCTGAGTGAATGATTCCTGGTAAGATCTGGTTGACGCTCTTGTAGAATTTCAAAGATATTGGGCTGCCGCAAAAATGCAACTATCTTGTCATTGTAAGCTGAAAACATCAACAAAAATATCATGCTGAAACAAGGACATACCAAAACAAAGGATGTCATTCCTTCTGAGTCTTCAACAATAATGACATACTTCACAGTTTTAAGTTTAGAAGTATTGGGTTAATACTTTTGTATGTAAGACTACCAATTCTACTGTCATTTAAGGAACATACTTTTTGAATATGAACCAAATCTCATTGTGACATATCCTTTCCACTGCTAACAGCTATAATTCTGTTAGCAATTCCTGTTATATTTTAGCACTCACACTCTTAGTTAAGGCCAAACCAGAATATTTATTGCTAGAATAAAGTTGCAGGGACCTTGGTCTTCACCGCACTGAAATCTATTCTCAAACACTAAGCGGCCATTGGAAACACCCGTATCAAATCCTCACTAATGGCTGAGCCTGCAAAGCATGCACATCATGTCCATGGCAAGGGGGAGGATTTAAATGGGCAGAGGTTTTCAAGTAAACATGCCACAGTACAAAGAGCCAGTTACAGTCAATGGGATTAATTTATCTTGATTTAGCACAATGTGACAGCTGTTGGATTTAATAAGCTAAATTCTGTACATGGTGGCACAGAAGTCAGTAGGTCTGTGTGTATGTAACTGAGAACCGAAGTTAAGCTAATGACTAATTCTGATTAACACTTTCTGTAATCCTGCCAAAATAGATGCTCAGAAGTTGTGAGGGGAAAAAAAAGCAAAGGTAAAAATCACTGGGAATACATGGAGTCCAGTTAAGGCCCCATCTGACTCTCTGGCTTCAGTTCATTCTGAGAGCACACAGAGTAAGTGAGCTTGGGAGGTAGAACACATCTGTTACTTGGTTATGCACACTTCCCGCCCTGAAGGTTCCATCTGAACAGTGGGGAAATGCTGATGGACAGAAGGATCATAACAAATGGTAACTTCTACCCATCCCAAGCAAATGGAAACCCCAGCAATGCACACTGCCATGACCCTCTCAGTGATGGAGAACTCCTCTGAGCAAAGGCTGGATGCTGACGTACCCACTGGAACCACATCCTGGTACTGAGCTCTGCTGACTGTGTTAAATGTGCTGGATGGTCTTGGCAAAACTGGGGGTCCTGAATGACGGGAGTCCTCTCCAACCTGAAAACGTGCAAGTAACCACAGTGAGTGTCTCTGTGCCAGCACATGCACTCAGCTACAAAACAGTGAGAATTGATATGGCTTAAAACCAAGCACGTATGTCAAGGCTTTGCTTGATCACTACCCCCAGTAACCACTGCAGCAGGAAGCAGCTGTGCTGTTAGGACAGGTACTAGTAAAACATTATTTAGCATACTGGGCCCATTAATAGGACGAATCAAAACTGATGCAAAATTTACATCTGTTTTTAAATAGTCCTATTCGGAAAAGAGACCAAAAAAAAAAAATAAAACTGGGGTCCCTTCAGGGGGTCTTTTGTAATTCGTGGAGATCTTTGTCTATACAAAACATTCTGAAACCAAACTCTGCTCCTTCATTAGCACCTCTATTACCTCTGTGCATAAATGGAGTTTCCCTAAATCTGAAGTGGAAACAAGTTTGTGGCTGAACCTCAAAGGAGAATAAAGAAGTGAGTTCACATTCAGGCAAGGCAAACAAGCTCAAAATTGGTAAAAACCATGGCTCCTAGAATCATTCAGAAACACTGTTCTGGTTTTTTTTTCATATTCACCTTCTAGTCTTAAAAAAAGTTGCATGTGAACAATTTTTAGGGTAGAACCACAATATAAAATTTTTCTTAAGAGGCATTTGTTATGTCAGGGCAACTGCTGCAGTTTCCTGCGTGATGAGGTTTCAGTCATTTCTCAGTATTCAGTATTTTAGCTCTATAGAACATTTGGTCAACCTCATTTTCTTCCTGCTGGACCTCTTTGTTTACTTCCCAGTTTATCTGCCTACATGTAATGGTTAGCATTTTAACTGCACTCCCAAACTTCAAAGATCTCTAAAAGATCAAATAATTATAAAAGGTTGCTTTTAAATCCAATCTCTGAAATCACAAAGCAGCAAAAGTCACAAGATATCTCCCAAGACCTTTGTGCTCTCTGGTAATACTCTTTCAGAAAAATGAAGAATTATTTCCTGTTGGGCAATGTGCTGGAAAAGGAATGCCATTATTATTAGCTCCAGCTTCACACTGCAGTTCAGCTTCAGCTAAAAAGGCATTCCTTACACTGGTTCATGTTTGCTTTAGAGCATCTCCCTGTAAAAACTGGGTCAGTGACTTCAAAACATCAAAGTTCACGGCAAGTCAAAGCCAAAGAAAGTATTTTGATAATTTTTTTCATTAAGTATTCATCTTTTGCTATAATGTACAGTTCCTTTATGCAATAGCTTAAAAATGGGAAAGAAATGCAAATATGCAATATTCAATACATAAGCCCTAAAGTGCAGAGGAAAAACTGGTTTTCAAGTTCATACATTTGCATACAAAAATCATGGCATCATTAATCCCAGAATGGGAATACTGTATTGAATTTCTATGCTTGAGATTCCTAGCTGGAATTATACCTCAATTCAAGTTACAATTGTAACAATATCAAGGAAACACTTCTAAAATTGCATGTAGAAACATGGTTTAAGGAATTTCATGTATCTAGATGGAGTGGGAAATTTTGACAGGTAACCAGCACTATGTATATGCAATATATTTGATCATTTCTTGTTGGATAAACTATACTTATTTTGCAGCATTGACAGCTTCAGCAGCATGGTTGGCACAAATACCTGTTTTAAGTGCAGAGCTACTGGATGCTGCTTAAAGAAAGATAATTTGGGTGCATATTGAGTCAGGTTAAGAAAAAAAAAAATTCTGCTCTGTTACAAATCAATCACAACAGAAATACTTGCTTTACCCAATTCAAGATCTGAATAGCTATATGAAAGCACTTCTAGCTTCCTTCCTTGCCTGATACATGACATCACCAAATTGATGGAAAATGCTATTTAAAACCATTTGCAAAATATATCTGACATTGGAGGGGGCTGACTAAACCATGTTAACACAGGATATGATAAGATACACAGCCAGTGCTGTGGCACTCACCCACTGCAGCTCAGCGGAAACCCTGCTAGAGAAGTGGCAGACAAAATTCATGTCTGCTCTAAAACAGAGGTCTGGCAGACGTTCATCTGCCACAAGACTAAGCTATAAAAAGGATAAATCAGAGCATTTCTCTTGCTATTCTAAACTGTATTATCTTTAATTCCTGGCATGGAATAGCCATCTCCTGAAAAGACAATTTACAGCCAACAGTATGGAGGTTTTAAAATAAAGTACAACTGAAGTCCAAGTCACTGCACATACACAAGGTTACAAGTATAAAGAAGTGACAACAATAATATGGAGACAGCCAGTGAAAACGGTGCACAGTGACATATCAACAAAATAGTATTTTCCATGTATCTCTGATCAGAAAGTAGAGATGAAATACATATGCAAAGGCACGTAACAGTCTGATAAACATGTATGTGGTAAGATTTTTTTATACTTAATGGGAAGGTTGCAGAACTAGGTGTACAGTCACACATGCATCTTTTCCCCCTTTTATTTGTCACAGTTATATATCAACACACTCAGCAGACACCATGCGAGACAACAATACACATTTTGTCCATGAAGGAGTGGATACAGGAGCTGGTAATCTGTAATCAGATGCTCTCCTGTGGTTAAGTGGGGTTACTGCAAATTCGAAGTAAGAGAAACTCATGTTTGATATTTTTCCTCTGAATTCACACATTTTTAAAGCAACAACGGCTAGCAGAAAAAATAATAAAATCGTTATGGATAACTGCTGCCCACTTACAGAAGAATCATGCTCCTCACAACATGGAATGATGTGAAAGAGGATGATGTTAAGTAAGGAGGTGTTTGTGAGGAGGAGGCACAGACCCCACTCACCTCCCCAGCACTGTGGCTGCGCTGCCGAGTGAGGTGCTGCCGATGGACCAACGCGCTGGTGGGCCTGCTGCTCTGCAAGGGCAGCCGCGGGTCGATGAACGTCGTGGTGCGCGAATTGTGGTCGACAAAGAAAGCCTGCAGAAGGAGAGACAAGACAGAATTTATGGCCAATCCTTGTTTTTTTAAATTATGTCTGAGGTTAACGCCTATTGGGGATGTAGGTTTCATTCGATCAGGTGGGGCTGTGTAAAATCTGTTACTGTGGCTTGCATTTCCCTTCCGCAGAAGGAGGATAACACTCTTCCATCCCACTGAAGGGATGAGTTGTTTAATGCCTTACTTTGTTCATGTCTATAAAGTCCTTTGAAATTCACATCTGACAAGCATCAGGAGTGGGAAGCTTTATTATGACTGTCAAGAAGAGAAGACTTGAATATTTAATAAAAGTAATCCTGGTGTATTGTCCTTTTCATTCGCCTATAAGCATCTAAAAAGGTGTCATTAAGTGGCAAACCCATTCCCTTTTGTGAAGTATTTACCATATAATTATGAACACAATTGGCTGTGTATATATCAAGTGTATTCTTGCATCCAGTGATGAACTATGATTACAGGCCAACAGACATTTCTGCCATATTCCTGATACAACTATTCCAAGTTCACTGACCTGTTCTTCTAAAAACCAAAACAAAATGCAAAAAAAAAAAAAAAAACCAAAGCACCACCCCAAACAAAAAAAAGACCTCTCAAAACCAAAAAGAAAGGTCAGCCAAGAACACAAAGATGATGGCACCGAAAGTATTTAAATCAGGCAATTGATGAGAACAACCACATATTGGCCAGTCAACCATTTGCTGAAAACAAGGTCACAGAAACATGTATCCTGGAAAATGAAAACCTCCTACAATTCTATCCAATTTGAACCAAAAAGTTTTCTAAGCCCTGAAATTTAAACTTTTCGCAGCATCAGTGTTGTACTTGGAAACCAGCACTGTTGCATTTCAACAGACTCTGTGTTTTCTGTCACAATACTGGAAACATGTGGAAGTGGCAAAAAAAGGTCTCTGTTTTGAGCAGGAGAATTACAGGAAAGTGACATCTGAGGAATCAAAGAATCTGGACCAGCAGAGAGGTGGTTAGGGACTGCAGGAGCCATTTCTGCGTTTGGCTACCAATGAGGTACTTTGACCACAGTTTCACAAACAATTGAGTCCTGTGGTGTCAGCAAAAGAAACATTCTCATCTTTCCTCCTCTTGACCACTTGTTTCATCCCCTGGGTGCCCTTCCTGCCTTGTGCTGGCACAAGTGTTTGTGTAGCCATGCAGTGAACCCATTAGGGGAGCTGGTCCAGGCTAAAATTACTCTTTTAGCCCCTCTCCCTGCTGGCTCCTCTAACCTCGGTCAGCTCACCAGAGATGAGAGGAGAGCAGAACCACTCTTCTGGCAGCAACATCAGCTTCTAGTATTCATGGAATCATTGTTTCAGACTGCTTGGGAAAACCAGACCAGAGAAAATGCAATTCTTCTGACTGCTCTGAAGGTAGGAAGACAAACCAGTGTGTCATGCTATACAGCAACTAAATGTCATTATGGATTGTGATGGGAGAAAATGTTCATACTTCCATTTCCCAAGGAAGGAGAAGCATACGGAGAGACACCACAGCTGCAAAACCCTGAAAGTGCTCCAAAAAAGAGCACCAAGCCCCCTACAGCCCCAACGGCAATCACCTGTACCTGTAGCCTCTGCCTACAAGGAAGGAATCCCGTCACCTGAGCAGTAAGGAAGAACTCTGTTCTGACCATCTGACATAGTCACAGATATGCAAGTGAAACTGTTTCACAGTTCAAACACTATAAATTATATTTGATAAATGAAATTTTAATTGCTACATCTGAGCCTGATGCAGAACTTGTTTACCTTGACAAACAATGATGCCACCTGCAGTACAAGTATACAGAAGAGAATATGAAACCAGTGAGAAAGCAGAATGAAAACCATCATGACATTTATATTTGGGGCCTGGAAGATGACTGGAAGAGACTGCGGGAACACAGCCAGTCTTTCTGAAAATTTTGCTCCTGATTGGTAAGATCTAGTTACTTTACTAGCAAGTGGTTGGTATAGGGTTTTTTTAATATCCTTCTATCTATTTTGTCTAGTCTGTGTACATTTATAAGATGTAAAGCACTTTCAGCAAAACACAGGTTGATTTCATTAAGTCAACACCATATTGTAAATCACTTATTAAAAAAATCCTGATTCAGTATAGGAGGTAGTACCACCTAGAGCTGCACCACTCAGTTCTGAGTTAACGCAGCACTCTAGTATTGCACGCAGTGTTCCAAAGCATTCTATTTCAATAACATGAAGATAAAGACAATCATATCTTATTAAATATGAATGTTTGCAGGCCAGCTCATAGTAGCCTACTTTAAAACAAAGCATAAATTAGCACTTTGAAGCTATGGTGAAGATAACCATTGGAGCTTCAATGCTTTGGGCTAATCTGGACACTGGCACACAGCTCAAAATACAGTGTGGTTCACAGTCTCCTTTCAAAAAAATTCCTCGCATAACTCCTGCCTAGCTATAATCCATAAATCTACAATGCTTGAAGAGACTGACATAAAATAGGTAGTGCCAAAACTATATTTAGCCCATTAAACATGAATAGTTGCCCCAATTATTCTTCCAGTTAAAATCTATGAATCTTGCTAAATTACTTTTTTTTCCTATTGAAGACTTCAGTAATCAATTATGGTTTCATTAATTGTAGAGAGAAAAAACAAAAATGTCCTCTAATAACTTCCTATGTATTTGCACATCTTGCAGAGAACTAACTAAAAAGTACATACACTTGCATCTGGCTTTAAAATATGGACATGTGCTTACACACACTGCACAAATGCACTTATCTGTATGATGTCTGTGTGTATGTACATGGACAGAGCAAGGCAGAATCTCAAAGTTCAGCTCAGGGGCCTATTTAGCCTATTATGATGCTTCATCCTACCATATTTTCCAATGGCCTTCTACCTCCCTATAGTCAGTGACTGATGAAGGATCACCTGTAATGCCCATTAGAAACTACATTCTAGTCACACCTGACCTTTTAGGGAGGACTGCATGATGTTATGTCCTGTAGGGGATACACAGAGGAGCCAAAGAGGAGTGGGCAACTGGGCTTTGCTGTGCAGCTCTGGAGGGAGTTTGGAGGTGGGCAGTCTCCAGCTGACCTTGGAAGACACCCCACAGAGGACAAGCAAGCAGCACCACACTGCCATGGGGGAGTGAAAACATCACTACTCAGCATCGCAGCAGGGCCAGAACGATCGCTGTGCCTCGTGAGCAAGAGCACCAAGCTCTCACTGTGATATACTTGAAGAAATAAAGGAAAACCTCTTCTCAGCAGGGAAGAGTAGTTAAGGAAAGGAAACAATTATATATTGTGTTATGGCTAATTTCTACTTGCTTCTCTTTAGGTTTGTGCTTTAATAAAGGCAGGTCCAGTTTCAGTTTGGTCTCCCCAAGCACTGTTCTTGCCATGTACTGGCCCTGATCTCTCTCAGGTGCTGAACAGGCTTTTCCACTGGCCACAAGTGGCACTTGTGACAAAGACAATTCAACATAATGAAAATGAGTAATACTAAGACTAATTCAAAATGAAGAAATCCCAGTAGGAATTTATTCAGTGCTTCCTCTTCCTGATTAATACTGTGGTAGCATTGCTGTTACCAAATACCACATCAGAAATCCAAAGGTCTAATTCTCTCTATGGAGCACATATTAAAGAAAACTGAAAATTGCCCTATTCTTCAGGAGAAAACTGGCCTCTGAAGAACTGAACAGAACAAGAATGACTTAAAACAGAAAACAGTGAGGCAAAGAACAACGTTAGTAGAATTGCACATTCCTAATTGTGTGTCTAATGAAAAAACAAAGTGCTTTTCGGAGTTAAAACATCTAGAAAACAACCCTCAGGCACTTCCACCCTTCAGTTTAGAACTGTCTAATCTTTCCAAGCATCAAGATCATTTTTTATATGGACCCGCACAGCTAACCACATCCAGAGTGATAAATGTGAGAACCAAGAAGTTTAATGTGCCAGTAATCCTAATGAACTGATAAGCCTTATCACTTCCTCACATGCTAATCACAACCTATTTTTAACCCTCCTGTTTTCTGCAAAAAATATAATGGTCTAAATACTGAGGGTGCACTAACTTAAAGTTACATTAAACTTCACACCACAACTATAAAAGTGATACCAAAATATTTTTTTAGGAAATTGAAAATTGATACCTGTTTAAAAAAAGCAGTGAGACTTGCAACTATTTAAGATCTCTAATACCTCTTAAGGAAACCTACTCCATACCATCTTTTTCCTGTTAAGCAATACACAACCACCAGAGTGATCATCCCCGGAGCTCTCCCACGCCATCCATTTTATCTCAGAAACTGATGGACACAAGGCCTTCTTAGCACTGTAGAGTTACCTTGCCCTGATGGTCATGTTTCATTTCCCAGCCCCTTGGCAGCTCCAGCTGTTTGTTGGCAAACATGTTGAGGAAGCCCACCAAATCCCGGTTGTGCTGGTAGCGCTCGAAGTGGTGGGTGTCCCGCCGGACTTTGGTGATCATGTGCTTCAAACACGTGTTATTTGTAAACATGCGGTAGGCACTCTGAAAAACACACAGCAGCAAAGGCTTTTCAAAGAGAAAACTGCTCTTACCACAAAAGACAACCTCATTCATTGTAAGTGTGCTTGCAGAAGAAAAGTTACTCATTCCATTGCTTCTTCTTACAACATAAATCCTGTTACACAAAGAAACACCGGGGAGGGGGGACCTGTGCAAAAAGAAGCACTGAAGAGCAGCCAAAATAGGAAAAGGAAGATAAATATTAAGATGCTTTTTGTTCAGATATAAACCAGGCACTCTGGGGGAAGCAAATCATACCATTAAGCAGCAAAGTCTTTCTCAGAATTGTGTCTCACCCTGTGCAAAGCACAGTAAGAAAGCTATTGCTTCAATAAACAAATAATTTTATGTCATAAGAAAGATGAAGAACTGAGTGGAAAATAAAAACCGCTATCATGCTGAGCTAGGATGGTTCTGACAGCTCAATAATTGCAAGGGATGATGATGAGTGAATTTATCCAGCCTCCCTATGTACTACCAGTATCTTATCATCAAACACTGAGCAGCATCTTTGTACACAAAACAACTGCATTTATAAGCACATATTTACGAAAGCCTTTGAGCTGTAGCCACCATACTCACAGGGTTAGAATGCAGCACTGTAAAGAACTCTGGGCTGATAAGGAATTTCACAGGGGGAGACTGGAGCAATAAAGTAAGTCTGGATCTGGAGGTAGAGTGAGGCAGCACATTCTCTCTTCGAAAATCTAAGAGCAAAGTAAATGACAAAGACTTCCAGCAGTTATTACCAAAGCATCACTGCAAACAACTACATTGATTTGAATCACACAAGCAGGGAAAGCATTAAGTACACAACTATTACAGATTTACCGAGGATTCTCCACACAAGTGTACCCAAATTTCTTCTAACATAACACTGAAGTTTCTGAAAATATTACAATTTTAATTTAGTAACATTTACTTGTGGCTTTTGGTAAATAATCATTAAAAAAAATCACATTCAATTATTTGGGTTACCAAGTTTGTGCCTGTATATAAGATGAAGAAAGTCCCTGGGGCATGTCTGCACCACTATATTTTAGCTGTATGCAGGTAAGTTATTTTCTAAATGCTAACGAGTGGACATAAAAGTCATTGTACACTTATAAATGTTTCATTCCTTCTTAAAAAACAAACAATAAATCTGCCATTACCACAGCCCCAGTCCTGATACAGTATTTAAGCTGTTTATGTAAGTAATAAGCAGGATGCCAAGGAAGTACCTTTCAAGTTTCAACTTCCAATAAACATTTGTGTCTTCTCCCAGCAACTACAGAAGTGCCCTGATTTTTCTTCAGTACCAGGAAGGAAGTGAAAATACACTGAGTGGTGTTTGCTACAATGTCAGAACTGTTGCCCCCAATTCTCTTTGAAGATATTTGGAAGCATATTTATAATGTAAATGAAAAACTGCAAGTTCAGATTTGGTCTTCAATGATTTTAAACTAAAATGTGTGCTGCCATCTACATTTCAGTTTCTTTCTTTTTTACACATTGCAGTATTTGCACACTTCTCCATCAAATGCATATTAACCATGTAGGTCGCAGCTATCACAGAAATAAAAGATCATAACACAGAAGAGCAAGGAGAGAGGCAGTGAATGAGACTCTAAACTGAGGAAAAAGTAAGAATAAATTACAAAAGAAGAGGAAAATAACATAAACAGGTAAAATTCTAAATATGGATAGCTAAATATTATGAAAAAAGGGAACGGGGAAAATAAAGACATTCATTCTAAGTATTAGAGGAAACCAGGAAGTGGGAGGGTAATTGGTAAAATAAATGAACAAGAGGATTTTTAGAAACACTACTTAAACAATAGACCTCAAGCTCTCCCACATGGAGCACATCAGTGGGGCGAAGGCAGAGTGGTACAAAGGCTCCTGAAGCTGTGCCTGAATACTTGGGCTGGGAGTGTCTTGCAGACATGCACTGAAGTTACATGTGAACTCTGTACTGATACAAAACTTGGGTGTGCACCAGGCAACTCTCACAGCCTGGAAGATGCTGTGACATGCTGCAGATACATCCTCTGTCATATTCTGGGCAATCTGGAAACCAGAATGGCTCACCAGGTGAGTTTTTATTGCAGTCTGAGGCTTATGAATTTGGTTTATGAGAAGTTTATTCAGCTGAACTTGCTGGTTAGGGTTTGGCCTGAATTTGCTTAAAGCCGATTTGTGTACAGCACAAAACATCTGGCTGCACATGCACAAGGTAGAAAAGGAAATGGCTACAACAGAAGTGAAGACTACAAGTAATAAAAGAGAACACTTAGGTAAATCTCAAGCTCTACAATGACTTGAAACTCGAGAAAGGGTGACACTGCTTGCACATCAGATTAATTTACGAGAGAGTTTTATAAGAGTATGTCAAGAGCATCTAGAGACAAAGCAAAAGCACATGACACCACACAGCTATGCAAGGGACTGGATGGGTAACAAACTTTATAATGTACTAGAAAATCATTAGTAGGAAGATGACAAAGGGAGAAACTGCTTAGGGAAAAGAAAAAACAGTTATGATCTTCAGAACTCAAAAAAAAAGGTCTTTCTTTCTATCTTCATTCAAAAGGTTAACACTGGCCAGACAATCAGAAGAATGAAAAAACGAAGGTGAGAGAGAGCAGGTTAAAGATCATGGTGCAAATTAAAGGTTTTCAAAGCCTTTAGGTCAGGTGAAATGCATTCTAACTGTTAGGAAACGAGGTGGAGCAATCACTGAGACACTGGTGGCTCTTTCAGAGGTCTGAGGGAGTTCTCAGAAGGAAAGGGATAAATGATGTCCACCAAGATGTTTCACCAAAATCTCTCTGGGTCTGGTCCTACTCATTATTTCTACTAATGACTGGATAGGGAAGACAAAACTTGCTCCAAATTAGGAGATTCTGCAGTACTTGGACAGCAGGATGGACAAGATTCAAAACCACAGGGGCACATCAAGAAAGTGCAAAGATCTGTGTGCAGTTCGGGACAATCTGTAGAGGGATTCCTTGTGGAATATAGGATACCCCAGGAGGGCTTGGGCATCCCAGGGCTGTTGCAGAAGTACCCCTGATGGGGCCTCAGGCTGAAAACAGGCTTGCAAGGTACCTGCTAGCTGGCAGCCTTGAACAGCCTTGGGAAAAGGTATACACTGGTCAGTTCCCCCGCTGCTTAGAGGCTTTCTCATGGGAAAGGGGCGTGAACTTTGGAAAAAGTATAACTTGGTGTAACGGAATAATAAGAGGGAAGCACGATGCTCAATTGTATCGGTGTTGGTATCGTGACTCTGGCTGGATTCCCCTGCTCCCGGGACCCCCCCCGCTACAACAATCAACTCACAAACACCAGATGAAAAACAGGTATCTGTGCCAAAGTTCTGCACACAAGGATCAGGACCTGATTTTAGCAGATCAAAGACTGAACACTGGTTAGTGTCAAGCTATCAAAAAAAAAAAAAAAACCAAAACCTTCTGCAGGAATGTACAAGGAGTGTTTTATGTAGGACTCTTCCACAACCTCTTCAGTACAGCAGAGTCATAGCTTTATTTGATTTTCTGAATTTCCTCAGAAGCTGAAGACCAACTCAAGACAATCCTGAGTAGGCCAAAAAAATAATCTGAGACCTAAAACCAGAAGTCACAAGGAAAGACTAGGAAGTAATGGATTTAAGGGTATGTTATAAGAAGAGTGATATAAGTAGACTGTCTAAAAGAGCTGAAGAATGCCCGTCAAGTGGAGAACATGTTATAAGAACTCATGACACTGTATTTGGTAAGTATGGCCTAGGAACAGCTCATCCAATCTACCTACAGAGATGTAGTTGATGACTGCCTGAAGCCCTTTCTAGTCCTATATTCTACAGTTTTAAACTGCATTAGCAGAGTCAAAACATTTGTATGCCAGACCACACAATTTTAATTTTTTTCACTGCAAATGTCCTGCTTTCTTAACCAGTCTGGTACTGACAGGAAAGTGCTCTGAATCTCACATTCATCTCTTCAGCATATTGAGCAGGCTGAGTCATAACCTTCAAAACTAGACAGCAATGAAAACAAATGGCTTAATTTTCACACAGATTTTCAGAGGAAGAAGTTAGGGTTTGCTTTATGTACTCTCACTAAGTCATCTATGAGATGAGTGCTCTCTTCTTTAGAGAAGGGGGAAAAAATTATTTTTCTTTTAACCTGAATTAGAATGGTGAAATTCAGCTTCCTCTGCAGCTCCATCCACAGCACTTGTGTGCTCTTCAGGCCTGTCATTTGTCATCGTTCTTCGGATGCTCTGGTACCTAGGGTTGGAAAACTGGATTTTATATGTAGTATGTGGTAACTATGACCCAATTCTGGCTCCTAGGGAGCCTGCCCAACTTTTCTGTCATGTACATGAACATATATTGACCTCTGATTTCTGCAGTAATAGCCTTTTGAATTTCTGACAAGCATTATCAGATGTATTATTTTTGGTCACATAGCTTAAGATCACAGGTAGAACCCAAAGTCCTGAAAGCCCACATGCAAACTAAAAGCAATAGCCACATAAAAATAACCACCTAAGGCCAGCTGTGGTAGCAACTGTGGCCTTGTCTCCATGCTCAGCCTTGCAGTGGTGAATGCAGTTTTGCAAGCACACAAAATTCACTAGCACCAAGGGTAATTCCTACCGGCGATTCAGCTGTTCCATCTGTTGTATGGAATTTGACCTCTGGAGAATCTGTGGCGCTGGGGGAGCTGTAGGTCGCTGCCACGTTGTTGTCCTGTTCACGTGGTCCACGTAAAAAATCCGTCCATGGCTGTCAATTCGAGCCTCCCAGTCTAAGGAGCAACAAAATACTGTAAACTATGGAGAGCCTGGGGTTTATTCCTTTATTTGTTTTAGCTCTGTCACTTTTGTAACCCCATCCATTGTTTCAAGTGTCTATTTCTCTTTTACAGGATGACTTCAGCATAGAGCCTTCTTCCTGAAGGGTTAAGAGGAATGGCTTTTTCCTATTTTATCCCATAAGTCAAATTCCCTACTGTAGGTAAGGTTCCATGGAATCCATATCTAAAAATTTCCATTCCTTTTTCTATTCTATTTCCCTCTAACCAGTAACTGTCCAAGACAAAAAAAAAACACCCAACAAACAAAACATCTGTATACTTAGTTTAGTTCTCTTGGACTGAAGCAATTCAAGACCCAATCTCTGAGGCTTATTCCTGTGCAAAAGGCCAACAGGTAAGTATCAAAATTCTTCCAAAGCTTGACACCCGCCATTGTTTTTCCCCAGCTAGTAGTAACAGTAATAAAATAGATGCCAGTGCTCTTCCTGTGTTTCCATCTACCTACATTAAAGGTAAGCAGACCTGCCAAGAAAGATGCTCAGTTATAGCACTCCTTCATATACTAAATGTATGTTCCAGAGTTGCCAGTTATGCAAATATCATAGTAAATACAGCTTTTTGTGTAACTGTAATGATGCCCATCGATTTTGCAGAGGAAGCTACAGACAGTGCTAGAAGTCTGCACCACCCCAGGAGAGCAGAGAGGAAGGCACTGGGACCTTTCCCCAGCCACAACTACCTTTCAGTGCTCAGCAGAAACCTGATGCATCACAACACCTGGGCCTCATTCTGCAGGCTTTTTGGGTTAGGCACACCATCTGCCCAATACCTGCTTGTAAAATGATCAAGACACCAAGAGACTGAACATAGCTGGGGTCTACGTAGCAGTTGTAGTAGTAGTAGAAGCAGTAATAATAACAACAACAATAACAATAATAATAAGAATTACTACTACTACATAGACATATACATATATATATGTACACAAAAAAATACACAAAACCCCACATCTATACAGAAACAGACATGCCTGATTCTTAGAAACTTGCAACTACAGAAAACGTGCAAACCATTTAGCACATCACTTGAAAAATAGTCTTTGAGAGCTCAGAAGGGGTCTAGATGAGGCTTTCTATATTGCAAGTCTAAGTGAAAGTACTATCTGCTGATAAAATAAAAACACTCGAGTTTTTTAACCAGAGGTTGTAAACAAAATAAAACACCGAAGTATTCTGGGAAGAACAGAATTGTTAATTGTAAAAAAAAAAAAAAAAAAAAAAACCAAAAAACAAACAACAAAAGAACCCAAAAAAACCCTCAAACAGTTTACATTTGTGAATTCATTACCCTGCTTAAATTTCAAGCCCTAAACCACTGTATAATAAGCTGGGATTTTTCTTGTGGTGTTTATGCCCCATTCTGACACAGTCACCATTTCTGTAATATGGTCTTGCAGAACAAAAATATTTTTGCCTGCATTTAATTTTAAATACACAAGTTTAAACACTTGGGCAACGGCTTCCAAACTAAAGCATCCACATGAGTGTTGTGATGGACAAGGCTGTCTTTGCTACATTCCTAAATAAGGCTATTCCATCAAATCGCTGTTAGTCAAATGTGTTACAAATAGCATGCTGAATTGCAAGATTGTCATTCACTGAGGTTTCATGGTCAAGCTTTTTTAACTTTTACCCAGGAATGTAGGAACTGGAGCATATTGTTGCACATTATAGGCAGAAATACAAGATAAATGTTTAAGTTCTGAAAAACTGAAAGAAATTCACATATTTTTCTTCCTTACTTTCAAATTCTGGTGAAAACAAGAAATTGAATATAACCCAAATTACAAAGAAATTACATTTTAAAACTCAGAATCATAGTCTTAATATTTTCTCTAATTTTTCAGTATTAAAATATGAAACCTGTCACACATGTGAAAGCAGAGCTTTGGAGTGCAAAGTTGGATCTAGGCATTGATTAGTATTTAAGACTTTATTCATATTAGCAAATGGAGATTGCATTGGGCTTTGACTGTAAAGGGGCAATGTGTACATGCATCATGCCATGCATGACTGTGCAGAAATCCAGTAAATGTCAGAAATGTTAAAATACTACACAGCCAAAGCTTTTTCACGAACATGCCAATAGTTTTTCCAAGTAGTTATTGTAGTGTATAGTTTGTTTCTGAAACCACAGAACTGGACCAGCTAACGCTGTGCATTTCTGAAATATTTATCTCCCAGACACAGTTTTGTAAAATGTAAAACTGGTACATTAGGGTGGCAGTTAATTAACTTGAGGATCTACACACAAGATTAATCTGATTGCAACAGACACAGCAGGGAGCACAACCATATCATCATCCTGGTTTTCCACACACAGCTATATCTGTGTTCTGCTATCCTTCCAGTTACTTGCTCCAATTACAGAGCAAACACAATCCCATACCGTACTGGCAAAGAGGGATCTGTTCATTTCACACTAAATATCTTAATTCTTACACTCCTTTAAAGTAACAGAGCTTTGCCACAGACTTCAGTGGGTCTGAACTTACCCTTTTTTTTTTGCATAGTTGCTTTAGAGCAATGTTTGCCTATTAGCTGTGTACCTTTTGGGGTGGGGGGTGTTCCTTTCTTTCAATACCTAATACTGGATAGATTTTCACTTCCCAAAGTTTAGGCAAGTGAGTAAGTTCAACAATTGAGAGCAAAGTATTTTTCATATGCATTGGAGAAATTACAATTTATATGTTTGTTAAGGCTCATCTAACTGTTGCTTCATGTCCAGGTTTATTTTAATATAAAATCTTCACTCTGTCTCAAAAAATGCAAAGAAAACACAGACACCTTAAAGCTAATCTGAAGATAGGAAAGATGTTGTATATTCCTTTGTAAATCATTACCATACAAGAAGTATTCAGAGATTTCAGAGTGCTTGACACCTCCCAGTGCCTCACGAGCACCATCACCTCAGCTCCCTGCCCCTGTGCTCTGCACACAGAAAAGGCAGCACGGTGCCTTCCTGCCTCTGCATGAGTGACATTCAGCAAGTCTGTGTGCACCAGGTGTAATTATCACAACAACAACACTGGACTTAATCATCACTCCTCACTTCCAACTTCTCAGCTGTTCATTCTCGGTTCCCACATTCAAAAAGGAAATGTAATGAGATCTCAGCAATGAGACACAGGCAGCTTATCCCCCAGTTAAAGCATGGAGAAGCTCACTTGGTGGCAGAGCCTCATCCACCCTCTGGTACCGGCTAACGTCCTGACGGACTGAAGGCAGAGACCTCAAGGGCTGATGGCCATTGGCAGGAGAACCTGCAATCAAAACACACACAAATTATTTTCTTCAGTCAATGTGGGGAAGCCCTAGAGTTGTCTCTAAACTGAGTAAGCTATGTTAAAGCTTCTGCAGGACTACGATATTTCAAGATATCTATAACAGTCATCTGTTCTTGGGGTCAAAATAGGTTATGCTGATAGTTCTAGCCAAGTGATTCCTCTGGGATGTCCTGGAAACATCACCTCTAGGATGTGCTGCATCCATCTGTGAGCAGCCAAAGCCAGGGCACAGAAACAAGCTGTTCCTGAGCCATATCCCAGGACAAAGCTCCACCTGGCCCCCTCCAAAACCTTGCTTAAGAGTGGGAGGTAAAACTGTCCATTGTCCTTCCTTGCTACAGCCAAACTGATCTGCAAAACATGATGCAATCTAACACCTAATAAAGAGCATCCCAAATGTCTAGAAAATGCTGTAAAATACTGATAGTATTGGAAATAAATACCAAAGTTATTATTTCCAAATCAACAACCTGTTTATGAAGAAATTAATATTGATATATAACTCTTGGTATGTTATGAAAAAGGTGCATTTGGAAACCCTCTTGATTGGATACAATTCAGTCCCTGAACAAACTGAACAGATAATCCATTTTTAAAGTTGCTTGGAAACAATTCATTAGGGACACATTTCTACTTTTAGCGATTTTAGTGAGACAGAAAATTCTCAACTATTAAAATAATTTTTAAATCAGTAAGAGTTTTACAATGTTAACTTGGGTAACACGTTCCTTTCCTCCCAAGGTTCCAGTGCACTAGGATCCATCTGTACAGAGAAGGAACTGGGAAAAGGAAGATAAAGAGCCTGAAGTTGACCCTAAAATGATTATTTTTCCTTTCCCCTTTCTTTTGATTGCCCTTATGTTTTAATGCTAATATAAAATATTCAAAAGAAAAGAGCCAAATATAAATTCTACTTTGCATTTCATACTTTTAGGGAGTTTTGTCCCTCCTCATTACCATTTTCATTAGTGAGCGGGGTAATATTGTGGAATTCTTTCCTCCTCTTCATCCTTCTCACTACTCTCTCAAGAATTAAAATCTATCCAATTTCAAAATCAACAGGTTTTGGATATTTCAGGTTTGGATTTTTCATTAAATCAAAAACCCCCAAGAGTCTCTTGAAGAAATAAATAAATTCAAAGGAACAAAAAATTCTTGAAAGATAATGAACTTGAGAAATTAAAGATCTTTGTTTTCAGATGTTAATTTTTGTAATTTTTTTTTACTCTCTGCAGTAAAGTCACTTCAGAAAGTGCCTCCTGCAGTGTTACCTCCAGTAGCTCCTTCAAGCTGTGCTGTGGCACCCTCACAAGCTGCTTGTGCTCCTTCAATTTCTTCATCCTGAGACTGGCTCTGGGCAGCTGCTGCCTGCAGGCTTCTTCTTCTTTGCCAGATTTCTTCTGCTTCCTCTTGGTCTTGCAGTTCACCTGTCTCAGCCTCCCGCGCCTCCTCCGGAGGTAACTGCACCGCAGGCAGAGAGCCAGCAGCACTCGCAGAGTCCTGCGCTTCGGCACCCGGCTCCGCTCCAGCTGCCTCGGGGGCACAGGCTCCCTCCTCCTCCTCCTGAGAGGAGAAGGCTGGAGTCTCGGGAAACCTGGCGCTCTCGCAGGAAGAGCAGCGCATTTCCACGGAGGAGCGCCGCACCGTCGCGCTCTCGTTGCAGGAGCTGTCGGCTCCCTCCGCGTCGCTCTCGCCCTCGGGCCGGGTGCTGGCCTCGCTGACGCTCTCGGTGCGAGCGGGGTCGCTCTGCTCGGTCTCTGACGACAGCTGCGAGGGCTCCGACCCTTGGTCAACGGACTCCGTTTCGCTGACGCCCCTTCTGCTCCCACCTGCGGCTTCAGCAGCTCCAGTGTCCGCACTGCCAGGAGGCTGCTCTGCCTCCGGAGCGGCAGAGGACTCGCTGCCAGCCTGCTCAGCTGGTGCTTCAGCCTGAGAATCCTGCAGGCTTTCGCCTCCCTCCTGGGGAGGTGGAAGGTCTGGGAGAGAATCTTGCTGCTCATCAGCTGATGGCAAAGGAGCATCGGAGGCTGAAACCCTTTCACTCTCTGCAGGCCCTGGCATTACCTGATCTGATGAGGAACTCATATCATTTCTTTCAACATTTCTGGTAGCACCATTAAGCATTACTAAACCACCATCATCTTCCAAGGAAGATGGAAAACCCAGGTCTTGATGTAGCTCGTGCTCCTCTTCATCTGAGTCAATGTGAAGCATAGCATTAAGTCTTGTGTCAGTAGGGAAGCTGCTCCTCAGTTTTGGGGAGGCTCCACGTGGACGGTCACCACAGGCAGATGTCCCTGGTCTGGGATGGTTATTGTGTTCTATTGCATCAAGATAGTCATTTAGTGAGTCCTGGCGACCTCTGGGAGGGGATGATCTTGAAGCCCCAGAGGTCAGCTCATCCTGGTCTGTCTCCAGAGTCCTACTAGTCCTTAAAGAATGTCTCAGGATTGTGTCTCCAGAAGATTCCTCAAAGACTGGGCCATTGGAACACACTGTGGATGTATCGTGATGTCCTGCTGGCATGTCCTCGTCATCAGAGGGGCTCCCCAAGTCTCCATTTACGGAGGTGGTTCCTAGCAAAGTGCCAACTGTTTCTGGTGAAGCATCTGCAGAGACAGAAAGACTGAATGTGAAACACAGAGCAGCAACACACAGTTCATGGTACTTAAATTATATAAAGATACACATCCTTCAAGATGCTTGCTTATTTTAATCAGACAACTGAGGGCAGAAAATTCAATCAAAATAACAGAGGCATCTACAGTGTTGGAACAGCAGTTAGAGAATTTTCTCTGCATAAGTCTATCCTGTTTTGTAGGGTATAAAAAATTTAAGGGGTGTGAAGTATGACTTTAAAGGATTCCCATTTTGCTTTCAAAAGACAGAGCACTGCCAAGCATAAAATGAGAATCATAAGCAGATTCATTTAGAATCTGTCCAACAAAATCCAAAACAATATCCTAAGCGTTGGTGTTTTTGGAATTACCATCTCCACCAAAGCAGTACCTGCCATATCTAAATTCTGAACCCCAACAGAAAAGAATCTGTAGTAGGGGGACTGTACACAGATGAGAAAGTATATATGTCCTCAACGACAGAAAATCCTACACATAGAAATACACAGAAACTCTCTCCTTACTGGATCTCTGGAGATCCAGATCATTGAAAAATTCTCACCTTCATGAACGGAAGATGTGATTTCCACTTTGAATTGGAGATACCCACTAACATGATCAGCTGGGAGCCTTCTGCCAAGATTATAGCTGAGAACCTGGTCTCTGCAAAATCAAAAATATTGGGTTTTTAAAAGGTTTTCTGGTTTCATGTTTCCAGTATTTAATTTTTATTACGGTCTGAAAATCAGCCACATACTCTGGTTTGCACAGAAGAGCACAAACACCAACAATGGTGTAAAATACCTTTCGTTAACAGATAAAGCAGCCTAAAAAACTATGTTGGATCAATTCCAAATACAGATTGTGCCCCCACCAATTCTGATACATCCCTAAATATCTTAAGTTCTAAAGAAATCCAACTGCGAAGATCCCTCTCCTCATACCTCCTCCTTTCCCCAATACAAAATATTTTATAATTAACAAAACCTTTCTGCCCCCTTGTGGTTTTTACTATGTACAAAAGTCACAGACAGTTTCTTCATATTTTTTCACATTCAACAAAGCACTTCTGCATTCTGATTTAGAAAAGCTATTAATGCTTGAGTTTATCTTCAAATACGTTCTTAAGAGTTACTGAATTCAGTGGGGCTCAGACTAGATTAGACACTTGTATCAGCTTGAGACTTTGGATCGGATCTCAGGTTGTACATTCTTATTTCGGCACAGCCAGAATTCACAGCCCCAGCTCCCCTCAGCACAGCTGGGACAGCTGAAGGAAGAACAGGGAGCTACTAAAGACCACCACAGGAAATTATTGTTATTTATGCACATAACTTTATACTGGTATAAGCACCTCTCCTTTACTGGGAGCACTCCTACTGCAAAATAAAACAAATGCAGTTGTTACTGAAATAAGCTGCAGCAGTTCTCATAAACTTTTAGGGAAGATAAAAGCCCTGAGTGGACAAGCAACCTCCCCTCCTCATGCTGCTCTGTAGCCCACAGGACACCAAATCACTGCAGTAGCATCTCCAGGACCTGTCACAGATTCCTCATTCTGTACTCCAACTCTTCAGTCAGACATCTGAGGTTTCCAGTTTTTATATAAGTTTTATATTACTCCAGGCCACTTGAGAATAGAGGAAACCACGACATGAATAATGCCTTCTCTGTATTCAGCTGAATCAATTCTAGATGATTCTCATGCTCATTTATCATGTTTTCCAGGAAATTAAAAGCCACTGGCCATTTCTTTACACAAACTTGTGAGCTATGACTACAGTTAAAAGTGGGGCAGAATTTATCTAAAAGTGGTTGGTTCTGGATTTCACCTTTTCATTCATTAATAATTATCCTTGACATCACCAAAATGACGGTGTCATACTTGCTTCACCAAAAAAAAAATGCAAGAGAATTAGCAGTTAACTGTATATTTTGTACATTTCTGTTTCATGTCTACATTAACCACTACTTTACTTTGCAAAACCTTTGGTGAAATATTTTCTGTCTTTACACAAAAACTGAAAATGGACAGATGTATTACAGAAGAAGAAGCAAAACAGATTAAATGTCAGTTCTAACAGCAGTGTGGCAAACCAACCAAATACCCATATTCTTGATACATATTTATTATACTGCCTCTAAAATCCTAAAAAGATTCGATATATTAAATATACAGAATTGAAGTATGGAGAAGAAAACAGGAAATGTCTTCCAGATTAATGGCTTGAAAAAACAGAGGTGAGAACTGATGAACACAGCAAACGGGTAATTTCCACAAATTGCAGCACCAGGAATCCCAGAGCAGAAAAACATTTTGGTGTTTAGCAAGGAAATAAACACCCTGCACTAGGTTTTCACACCAGCCTGTATCACGGTGATATTTTTGAGTGTATAGCAGTGTGCAAACTTATTAGAAAAAGCTGCTTGTTCAACTTAACACAATTTGCTGAAACTCAAAAATGAGGCACTTACTAGAAAAGTTAGATTGTACATATACCTACATTGTTTGTGGATACCACAACAACTGACAGAACAAGAGGACACAGTCTCAAGCTGCGCCAAGGGAAATTCAGGTGGGATATTAGGAAGAAGTTTTTCATGGAAAGAGTGGTGAAGTACTGGAATTGTCTGCCTGGGGAGGTGGTGGAGTCACCATTCCTGGGTGTGTTTGAAAAAAGATTGGATGTGGCACTTGGTGCCATGGTTTAGTTGAGGTGGTGTTAGGGCATGGGTTGAACTCAATGATCTTAGAGGTCTCGTCAAACCTGGTGATTCTGTGATACAATACAAATGGGCAGGCTTTTCTGAAAAATGTTTTTAAATAAATTCTGTATCAGGAGGTATTATCAAAATTTTAAGCTACTCTTATAATTTTATCCTTCTTTTACTTACCAATGTAGACACGACTTTGAAAACTTAAAGCTGAAAACTGTTTTCAAATTGAATTTGATTTTCTCCCCTCATGCAACTTGTTACTTTGAGGGGAATATCTGTGAAAAAGGAGGCCAGTTTGTATAAAAGTGTGATGACACTGACATGCCCTTAAGCTTTAAAGAAGAAAATATGCATTTAATTTCACCATCATTCCTCAGGGGCCTAATCCAGTGGCTTTTTAAAGTCAATGGAGACACATTAACTTTAGCAGACTTTGAGGCAGCGCCTTTACAAAAGGCACACACAACAGTTGAATTTTGAGTCCCATCAATGAGCTATTCATAACAAAAGGCAATTTTAATTGTGTAGTACCAGAAGCACTCTGAAAAGTAAGGAGTCACAGCAGTTCTGGCCAATTAGCTGAAGGGATTTAACATCTCTGATTATTGAACTGACAATTAAAAAGACTTGAGCCGTACAAGAAGTCAGTCGATTATATCTGCTTGTTCTAAAAAATTTGCACACAACCATGTAGTATCATCATAGTGCCTTGCTTCCTGACTAGATAGCCAAAGGGTAACTTTTTTTGTGAATTAACATTATTTATGTAAAGAAATTAAGCTGAAAACAAAATACAGACACACATCAACACAAACATGGGTACATGTATTCAAGACAGGGCTAGAAACATTGCCATTTTCCAATCAGGCAATAAAGCTATTAAAATTACTACTACATTCCTTACTACAGATGTAGTAAGAATTTGCTGGTCTGTACCAGTAAGCCAGAAAGGCTGCTCTTTGCCAATATCCTAGATGCTGAGTCTTCCTGCTGAACACAAGTT
Source organism: Corvus moneduloides (assembly GCF_009650955.1). Classification (NCBI taxonomy): domain Eukaryota; kingdom Metazoa; phylum Chordata; class Aves; order Passeriformes; family Corvidae; genus Corvus; species Corvus moneduloides. The sequence goes on from NC_045482.1 coordinate 10,416,662, forward strand.
AGCATTAAGAATGTATTCATTTACCCAATTGCATGTCTCTCCAATAGTCTCTGAACAGGTATGGTTAACTTCCCAAGGAAGCGCTTGATGATTGGACGACTCTTGGCAAATTTGTCTTTAACCTCAATTTCCAGGACATCTGTTAGAAGTGCAACAAAAGAATATTTCTGGAAGGAAAGAACATATTTGACACCATATCAATACACCTTTATTCAGAAAGTATATACTTAATTACTACTAATGTGCAGCAAACTCCGAAAGTAATGACTGATGACAGCAGTTTCCACACGGCAAAATAATGTCAACATCATTTATTAACGAATTTTTGCATATATAACTAGCTTTTTACTATTTTACATTCCATTTTACTGTTCCTTGAAAAGAATTTCTCAGTAAGAAATTGCACTGGATTAAAGCACTTTCAGGGTCTATGTCAGAAAGTAGAAAGCCACTGCAAGCTATCGCTTCCTTCTATTTGCACAGGGGAAAGCAAAAAAGAGAAGGAACCCTTGGTGTACTCTGTCAGGTCAATGCAGGAGGAAGGAAGTTAAGTGTCTCACTCCAGGCTGTGCTCAGAAGAATTTCCCTCCCAACACCATGCTTTGCATTAATGTTTTGTATGCATGACAGGAAGTCAAAAGTGCAGTGCATATACAGAACATTCTGGAGCACCATTACTAAAGGAGGAGAATTTTCCATGGAGTTTTGCCCCGACATTGACAAATGTCAGCAAACTCCAACAGAACCTTCTCCCACACTTGGGGACTTTAAACAATATGGTGCTAATTTACAGAAGATTTCTTGATGTCTGGTAAAATCATTCTTCCACCTTTCCCTCCATGGGAACATTAACACAGTTGCTCTCTTCAGCCTTCATTTTCATGCATTTTGTGGGTACTTCATCTCTTAGATCTGTACTGCTCTGTCAAGTGTGCCCAAAGATGGCCAAAATATTCAAAACTGGCACAGGGCAAATGTTAAGCAAGCATGTTGGCAGACATACACACCCTACATACAGTGTGATGATAAACTACCTTAGGAAAACAAGCTTAGGAACCCAACATTTGTATTTCTCATCTAGATTTTACGATATTCCAAATAAACAAGCAAAGTATGGCATAGCCTACTCAGAAAAAACAAAGTCATCTGGTTACACTTTTACTATCTGCTACCTTTAAGACATCTGAGCAAACCACAACCTGTGTACAATGCCTAATACACATGTGGTTAGGTAGCCAAAGATATATTGAACAAGGAACAAAAGGAGAAACAGCTCCTCAGTTCAGCTGTAGGCATGAGATAAATATATTCCAAAAAACCAATTAAACTGGCTCAGGAATAACATCATTTCCTCATGCTGGGCAACTGTCAGAACTGGGTTCCTCTGATAAACAGAACTTAAAAATTTGTCACTCTCAGTTTGCTATAGTATCACCAATTACTTTGCAGAAAGTATTAGATGTAAAACAGGATCAATTCTGCACCACTAGGACAGCATATGTAATGGGATCATAACTGCTGCTGTCAGAGCATTGCTACAGGGAAGATCCAGCAGCTAAAGCAAGCTGATACAACTCCTGCACCAGTAGACATAATCACTTTTCTAATAAGCTTCAAAGCCAAGGAGAACTGGAGGAGAAGTAAAAGCGGGGAGAAAAAGAGTAGATTTTCTTTCTATCTACTGGATAGATGGATAGACAGACAGAAAACTGAAGAACCAGTTTAGAGATCTGAACTTGGATTTTTCAGAAGATTTTAAGACTATTCACATCTACAGTCTTTCCCACAACCAAGCACCCCAGGGCAGTGCTAATGCTGGCCCTGCTCAGTTCTGCTTTACTGCTTGTTTGGTTAATGATTTGTGGAAACATTTCCCAAAGCCTACTCAGTTTTCATCTTCCTAAAGAATACTTCAACATTCACCACAGTACAGGCTTGCCAGTCCTGAAAGGGCTATGGATGTGTGTCAGTAGTTTCACTTTGCCACATAAACATTTATCTTCAAAAGCAAGCCTGGCTCTCCTGCATTCAATGAAAGTTGTGGGGCTGAGTTCCTTCCCTGGGATCTGCACAGTTCTCCCAACACAAACACATTTGGCAAACTGGCTTCTGCCAGACTGTGTGTTTGCCCCCCTTGCTGAGTGATGCTCTAACACCTTCCTGGGTTTTCCTTCCTGCAGTTGTGCTCGCAGGGGCTCCACCAAAGAGCATCCCCTCTGCCTGACAAAACTGACGATTTGTCACCTGCTACACACCACAAAAACACCATTTCCAAATGAACATTTGTTGCAATCATTGAGCTTAAATGTTCATGTAGTGTACCTTCTCTTAAAGAGTCTTCTCACAACATATAATCCAACTTTAACTAATTTATTTTTGCAATTTCAAGAAATCTACAGGGTGGCTAAGTGAGTTCAGCTTTTTTTAGCAGAGGAGGGAATGAAAACCTGCCAGCAGCTTAAATACCCGTCTTTAATATGCAGATGATAACTGTTTCTATCCACCAACAGGATTCCTAAAATGACTAAAATTTCTGTGTCACTTTAAATACCTTGCTACAAAAGAAGCTCACAGCTTTCAGAGAGTAAGGCCTAATGCATGAGGAGAAAGTGCAAGCCTGGTACAGTGCATCAGCTGGCAGAGAGCTCTCAGCAGGGATACATTACCTCTCTGTGCCAAACAGGATTAGTTGTGTTACTGATGATAGTCGACCTTCTTTCCTGGCCATGGTGAGCAAACGTAGGAAATGTACTTTTCTTGCCTGGCTGAATGGACATCTTTAGATAAGGATCAGGGTTGAAGAACATGCCCTTTTTAAGTCCAGCTGCTCTAATATCTATAAAGCAAAACAAGAAGGAAGGAAAAAAGGAACTGAGTAAATTAAAGCTAGTTCACAAAGTAGTGTACTCCTAAAATACTACCCAGGAAATAAATTCACCACAGATTACTAAATAAAGCAACTTAAAAGTACTCACACGTTAACTGGATCCAGTGTACAGCAGGAAATCAAGTGTTTTCCCAAAAGAATATAAGGAAGAAAGGTATCAACATCCTCATTTACATTTGAGCCTCCAGTTATTTGTAAAACAAAAAGCATAAACTTGTAGATCACCTACAAATGCTTTTCTCAGTAAGGTATGTACGGTATTTCCACTCAAGGAAAGAAAAGAAACACTGACAAAAACGGCCCAAAATGAACCACACAGTACTTGTTTTGTTTCTAGGCAAGGAGAGGAGGCAAAAACTGTATGGGAGGTAATGTAGTGAACAGACACTTTCCAAAAGTTCAGTCTTTGATAAATGTAACTTATCAAGTCTGCTCTGGACTATGATGCAATTTTTTCCCAACAAAGCAGATCATCCATCCCACATAAAAAGAGGCAAAGTTTTCTGAAAAGGCTTCTTTCTTCCTAGGGAAACCTCAGTACTGCAACCCTCGCAACTTACAATAATAAATAATAATTTCCTCAGAAACATACTGTCATGACTAAGGACTTCAATGATAGTGCAAGCTTCAGCAACAAGAAAAATAAAGAGGTAATTTTTATAGAATACTAGATTTTAAACTTAACTGTAAAATATTTCTCTGTTTCTCTGTAGGTTTCCTGAAGCACAAGACTCGTGTCTTTTTCCATTAAGTACACCAGTATGCTGCATGCAGTAATGCAACTGGCACATACAATTTATACATGCAGGCAAAATTCCCTGCTCTAAAATTAAATGCCATGCCTGTGGATTTAGTAAAAAAAAATAAAATAAACCTACCCAATATTCAGAATACACACAGCAGAAACATGATGAAATAAAGAGTCGTGCAAATGAACAACCCAAAAACATTACAGGACACACGTCACAGGCCTATCAGTCAATACACTTTTCAAAATTATTTTATGGGACTTCTCAGGCAGAATCACAGCTGACTATTAAACAAAACAGGTTTTTCAGAATTCACAAAGTAATTACTTGTACAGTCCACTATGTGAGTCTGCACAACCTATCAGCTCTATCTCAGGTAGCTGCTGAAAGGCCACTTCAAAAAGCAGGTTTTTTCTGCTCTACCTCTACGATCTCTACATGTTTTTTATTGTCAGCTCTTCAAGTTTCAGAAGTGAATTTCATCTGCCTTTGCTCAAGCTGAATATGCTTCTGTCTCACACAAGATTTCCCTGGAATAAAGTGCTAATCAAAACAAGTGAAGCTGGTAGACTGCACCCCTACAGCTATTTCACTGTAGTGACAGCTTAGCTCTGTTACAAGTGAAATTTTTTTCCCTTTCTAAGCCACCATTTGCAGCTGTTGCTTTTTTCAAGGTGATGAAGCCAGACAGCATTTTAGTTAGAGGTACAGTTTTCCACTCTTCAATCTGAGAGGAACTGTCCCTTGTGCAAACTGGAAATTTCTCTAAATTTTTCATGCTGGGATATATCAAATCCATTTCTTTCACTGGAGATCCATGATTCTGGCTGGTTTTCAACCAACAGTTGTTCTAAAGAAATGACATCTTTCAAGCCACTAGAGTGTGCTCCTACAGAGGCTAATGAAGAAAAGCATTCCATCTTTGACGTTATTTAGAACAGCAACTTCTTACTTTTTTTTTTAACAATAATTTGTAAAACACAGAATAGTGGTGTTTTTTACCTGATAGGGTAAAGCTGACTAACTTCCTAGAGTGCTGGGCTCCAGAAGCACCTTCATCCGTGCCTTCTACTCCCATCTGAAGAGGAGAAAAAAGAAGAAATATACCACAGAAGTTTTCATCCGCTTTGTACATGCCTGAGGATGATAACACAATTTGAAAGTACTATGCTAGGGAAGCACCCGACCAAATACTGCCTATTACCACAGAGAGCATTTGTTTACAGCAAAATTTCTATTATTTATGTCACACAGTGCTAATTAATACACCAGGAGCTCAAATCTTCCAAACAGAACGTGTATAGGCTAATATACATGCAGACAATTTTAATTGGAGAAAACCTGTATTTTTTTACAGCTTTCCCTTCTGTAAAATAACAAACAACAGTATGGATTTGTAATACAAACCAAAGCACTGAGCTGGCCAGTGACCAGCAAGCATATGTACCTTTTGTCACTTTCCACAAATAAATAATTTAGTGTGCAACAAAAAAAAGTGAAGAGATCAAAGAGAGACTAAGAAAGCTTTTGGCTCTATGAACAAAAGCTCCTTTTAAACAGAAAAGCACATCAGACATCTAAATATAAATGTGGTCTAAAAGCTTATGCTTCACAGATTTTGAGGTTCGGTTGCTACTGAAATCCCTCATTAGGTAAGGCACTACTTCAGAATAAAATGTCCCTCACGTATTAATATCTATCTCTTTCAACTAGCAGAAGAATTTGTCTTTCAAGACAGAGGAGATGCGCATCCAGCCGAATAATCTATCACGGAGGCATCAATGGAGCTGTCTTCGAAGACAAATGGTTCCCTGGGCAGGCACTGCACTCACTCCCAGGCAGGAGAGGTGACACAGAAAAAGTTTGAGCCAAACACAGCACTGAGGATTAATACCAGTAATAGAACAGGGTCTGATGAAAATAAGCTGAATAAAAATGGACACACCTGTGCGCGTAGATGAAAAATGTGAGGCAGCCCTGAGCAGCTGAGCAGTGGTTTGAAGTCACCAGATGGATAAATGACTCTGCAGCTGCGGTAGCCACAGGGAAGCTGCTTTGCATTCACTGAACACGTAATCATTCCTTTTTCTATCACTTTAAGCTACTTAATATTATTAGCTTTCAAATACTTCCCACGATGATCAGCAAGCACATTGGAATTTCACTGGAATTAGCAAACGTGCAGATTTCTTCAGCCAAAGTGATGAAGCACCCATGATGTTGGAGCCTGACATCCCCATGGCCCTCAGCAGTCTTGTGAGGGAACACACCGTGCCAACAAGCCCTGCTACTCGCCAGCCCGCCCATTCCCTTCCCTCACTGCTGGCTTCATGGGCACTTCCCACTCTCTGGGCAAGACAAGTCTCGCCAGAGTACTCAGAACTATCCCCTTTCCACCCAGCATGACATTATTATGCCAGTGATTTTATATATGGATGCATAAGCAGTGACAGGTGGTAGCAAAATTATGAAGGCATCAAAAGCAGTGGGTTAATTCCAGCTGGATCAGTGTCCCCTTGTCTACAGACAGATACCATGGAAGCAGCAAGGGGTGCATCACACTGTGATAGTGTTGCTGTCCAGGCAAGGCCACAGGAATGCTCTGTATTCCAGTTTCCTCTTTTGGGCTTATTTCAGCACACACTATTTTCCTTGTTAAAAATGCTACTCATCAACAAAAAGGCCTTCCCCATTCTATATCTGTTTTTCTGCTCTAAGTCAGACTTCATTCGAATAATTCACATTGCTAATCATAAGTTCATCTTACAGGAAATAGAATTTGCCCACAATTCAGCTATGGTAACATGAATGGTGACAGTGTTTCCTAGCACTTCCATGATTTTTCTATATAACCTTTTCCTGTTCCAGTATGATCTGAACAGCAATTTCAATTCTTCTGTGCCAAGTGAAAAATTTCATCCCAGCACACACACGGAATTTTGCATCTGGTGTAACACTGTTTCTGAATGCTCCATCAGGCTTTCTATCTTCCTTGAGTCAAACAAACACCACAGAATGTTAGCTGCTTATCCAAAAATATGATGGACTGAAATACCTGGTGTGATACACCATCAGTATGAGACAATCCAGTAAGCAGGGAATTTATTGCACCATAAAAAAGGGGACTGGGCACACCATGACTCTCTTACCACTTCCCCAAAAAGCATTTCTCTAGCAAGAGACAAAACAAGTACCAAGAAAACCCAGTAATCTCTACTGCACAGTGCTTAAGCTCCACACCAAAACCATGGGCATGCAGTGAGGTTTTAATGTTTAACAATAGGTTTACTTACATACAACTAACCCAATATGACATTTTTAGGAAGTATCATCTGAACTGTCATACAACATTCTCATCAGGGAAACTAACAGCTCACTATTTCTGGAGGTCTGCACTGTTAACACAAACAAAAATGTTTATATAAAATTACTCCTTCCAGCAGGTCTGTAAATTCTGTACAATACCCAGGACTCTGCATTACCACTCAAAGGAAAGAAATTTAAACAGCAACGGCTGGCATAAGCCTTCAAGAATTACCATGACTCTGAAAGAAAGATCTTCAAGTAGCTACCAATTAAATTCATACTCAGATGACAGAAGTTCATATGTCCTTTTGTTCAATGAATCTCAAAACTACTGGTGGGTAACATGATAAGGTCAAGAAAATATCCAACTCCAACTGGTTTCTCCATTCAGTATAATCACTCTGCGTCTCACTAATGATATGGTGCAGCATGCAGCCCATTCTAAGGGTTATTCTGAGATGCATTTATTCCTCTTGTTCAAAATCAGACCACCTTACTGTCTTTAGTTTATAAATTGATATTAAAGACAGTAGCTGTCAAGCTCATTAACTATGACACGTTTTCTCCTGTAAAATATCAAGTCTGTATGCATCTGTGAAACTGTTACTCATAGTGAGATCTGACAAAGACGTGAAAATTAAATTATGCTATCACCTAGGTTTGTAATTCTAAGAGAAAACCCCCACACATTTGGTATACTGAGATATAAAGTCTAGTATAGTACATACAGTATCAGACAACCATAGCATGCACTTGTATATAATACACAGCACTGAAAAAGCACAAGTTTAGAATAAAAGCTATTCATTCTGAGTAACTTCTGCTCTACTGGATCTTCAACACTGCAGTTGTCAGGACACCACCCTGACAGCTGTGATCTTAAATATTTGGCAGCTAGCATCAATGAATCAAATGCACTGTGAAACTTGCTGAAGCTTCAGCTGAACAGCTAACCTGTTAGATAAATTACTTCCAGCAAAAGCACCATGGTACAAGTTTGGAAGCCTTTTCTTCCACTACTTTAACAACTGTTCCACTACTACTTAAACAACTAAAAAAACTCCTCTAAAACTTATAATGCATAATGCAATATGCAGTAAGTCTCATGATGCAAATGCAGTAAGACGATACTTCCCAATAATCAGGGAATTACTAAATCTCAATGGTATATGAACACTCAAAGAATTCTGTAATTTTTGCAAGAGCAGAGTTTTGTCCAGTTTCATTTATACTAACAATTGCTATTTCAGCAGCAATTTCATAGTGAATATTAGGAAATATTTGAGAAGTAAGAAGAAACTGAGAATTTGGACAAGGTTTCAGTTATATAACCAGTGCGAAAAATTTCTATTATGCTGTTAAATTACAGAAAACTGTAAGTATCAAAAAACTGAAAGCAAGCAAAATCAAACTCTTAGCATAAAAAAATTCAGTTAAGCTCAGTGACTTTTTACTGTTATTTTATTATGAGCAATGCAAAACCATGAAAAGCATTTTCCAGGTTTTATAATTTTTGTTAGGCAACACTTTTTTTTTGAAAAATAATTGCTGTCAATAGTAAAACTAGGAGACATATTGATAGGTTGGTCTGACAGTTAATACTGTCATCAGTACTATCATCTTATAAAACCTATCAATAACTCATCTTATACAAATACAATGAACAAATAGGCTAAACTCACCATCACAGCAGGGTTTTTCACAGTGATGCATGGAGTAGTAGCTCGGAGGGCTCCACTAACACCATGGTAATATTTAAAACAGATCTTTATTTCAGCTGAAAAGAAAACAAAAACCACATGAAACACTTCATGACTGACCCTAGGCAAAAGAGAGACAACAAAAGGATCCAGCATTCAGTGACCTATCTTCAGAAATACTCCAACAGGAAATTAAAAATAGAGCTGCTGGTTATATCCCCTTTGTGTGTTGGGTCCTTCTGTTACTTAACAGACAAAAATGATAACTTACCTAATTCTGCAACTTGTATTTCTGCTACTTTGTCAATATCATCAGCCCTGGAAAAGGCATACTGAGACATTTGCCACAAGGATGATTTTGTAGGAATTTGGAAGAATGTGACACATAGCTGAAGGAAGCTGGAAACACTTTATATATCGGAACACAGGAAAGGTAAACGTTGCACCATGTTTCTGGTCCCACTGATTAAATTTTTGTTTGCTAAATTGCATTTACTGCAAACAAAAGAGTATTATGCTTAACTGAAGCCTGACCTCCTCTGTAGTTCCTCTCCAATTATAGCAGAACAGCTATAATTATGGCTGCCCTTGATCCTGTGGGATTTTCCCTATCTGGAACAATGTCTGTTTTCCTTCTCCATTGGGATAACTTTTCTGTGTAAGGCTGATGAGGGTTTTACCTCTGGGCACAGAGATGGCCACAGGCAGACAGCAATGGCCAAAGGCAGGCAGGAGTTACAGCAGCCAGTTCAGACAGAGGATGTGTATAAAAGTCTTGGCAGTTCAAATCCTCTGCTTGGTTTAACAATATGTCAGTAGTCCTGAAGTCCTGAAAACCGCAGAGTTTTGTATAAGATTTTGAGACATATACGTATTCCTTGAGGGTTGAGGTATTTCATCACTGCAAGATAAAATACCCACTTATCCTTACTCAGAAACCACCCTGCAAGCCTGCTCAGCCAAAAAGGATTATTTATTTTAAATTTGCTGCAGTTACAGATCAACATTTATTTACTATCTTCCTCCCAGAACAAAGAGGAGACACCTCAGAACAACCCTTCAAAGCAAAGTGTCTGCTGACAGTGCCTCCAGGGAATCAGGAGGTGGAGAAGCTGCTGAGCCCACTTCCTCCTCCTCACAGATGAGTTCACACACACAGACAAAACATGCTCTATTTACCACAAGCTTCACAGCAAAATTCAAAATGCAGACAATTTCTAATCACCTACAAAGGTTTATCAGACCTAGAAGTTATCAGGCAGGACTATGAGTTAGTTTCTTCGTTAACTGAGCAATTCTGCTTACCTACCAACAATGCTTATAATATCCAGGACACACAAGAAGTTCTAGCTCACATAAAATCAGAGGTTCAGCACTTGTAAAATCTGGGAGGATTTATACCAAGTACTGGACCCTCCGCATTGTAAAATGTACATACTAAGTAACAAGAACTGAAGTCTGAGCATCTCTTATTCACATTGAGGACATATTATGGCTACATGAGAGCATGGTTAAGACCAGTTCCACCAAGACTTCCAATTTCTAGCTATATTGCTTACTTTTATTGCACTGCTTACTTTTATTACAACCTAAGCTTAATTTTTCAGAGAGTTTCTGGAGCTGCTGTTTATGCAGTCTGTTGTGACTATCTTTGCTCAATTCATCACTTTTGAACAGAATCTAGCAATGGTAAGGTTGTCAGCCTACAGACAATGTGATGGTGGACAAATCCTCTCACTAGACTGACAGGTACATTTATTTAAAGGCTGAAATGCAATACTGCAAGTTTTGCATCCTCATATTTCTTTCTCTCAATGACTTCTATGAGCATACAGTACTTTTCAATGCCTGTATATGGCTGGTAATAGAACAATTCTTGATTCAAGAAATGGATCTGACAATCTCTTTCAGGTACACTAAATTAAAAAAAAACCAATCAAACAAACAAACCCCAAACTTCATGACTTATTGCTAGAAATATTTAGAAAAAACATTTAAAAACATGGCATGGAGACTTTTTCTCCCACTTGCCAACAGTAGCAGCACTGATTCAGTTTGGGCTTTACACAGCACTGTATTCACACGCATTTAGAGGAATGGCAGATCTGCTGTGAGCAGTGTCAATGGGATTAATACAAGAGAAGGTGTGCTTGAAATTCAGCACTAAATTGAAAAATGGGCTACACAACACATGCATGAAGACATTGTCAAAGTGAACAGGTATTTGCAAGACTGGATCTTATACACAGCAACAATACAAACACTCCATAGGATAAGAGACACCGAAGTGGTTTTGTTCTTGGCTAATAACCCTAGAAAGTGCAGTTAATGTTAACAGAAGAAATCTCAGAGGAATCCTGTCAGTTCAAAGCAGCTGAGGATGTAGCTTTTTGACCTGTCTGGTACTGTGTTACCAGGAAAAAAAATCTGGATTAGAAGAGGTTTTTCTTGATGACTGATGGATTCCTGAGCTCTAGATGTACTGAAAACAAGTAACTGTGGCTGTTACTGATAGTTATAGGTGATGTGCTGAGATGTGTTCTAAGGCCCCATAAATGCAGATTTCTTCAGCAACAGTAAGTTCAATTATCTGCAAACAGGACTTCAATATTTTGAAAACTGAGTTCAATACCATATTAATACAGGTTTCCTCTGATCTATTCCATACTCTAAATACACATTAGCACATGTCACCTACAGAGTTTTCCCTGTATCTTTTATTCCTCCTGCCACCTTACTTTTATGTGTTCTCTTCAGGGGAAAATTGGCACTTCTCTTTTTTCTTTCCTACTTATTCTTCTTCAACAGGTTAATGAGATTGCTTTGCACATGATCCCTAATAAGAATGTTAAGAGCAGTAAACCCAGTAAAGGAGATACATCTGTTCCTGACCACAGGACCATTTGCTGTATTATTAAAGAAAATGTTTCAGAACACCAAAGAATTTTCATTCATGGGAAAAATTAATGTATTTTTGATACTACACATGCCCTGTTGTAATTGACATTCCTCCAGACATCTTACAGACCACAATAAATTCCTTCTTTATTTAAAAATAAGCCAAAAATTAAATTGGGGGATCTATGATTCTTTCAAAGTTATTACATGGCCATATAAAAAGTGATACATATGTTAATTAATCAGAAAACTCTGTGAAACTATAATCCCCTTCTTTTAAAGCTAATAGCTGTTGTAATTTCATAACCATAGTCTTATAGCTCAGGTCCATTACATAAAAATGTTGGAATCAGTAAAGGTTTCTGGGACTCAGACACTGACATTTGAATTTCAAAAGAACACCTGCATGAAATTATAGTGCTGTTACCTCTATGGACCATACACTTTTGCCTCTTCAATAATAAAGGCATCAGCTTACACTAAATAATTGCTTGGGTTTAAAACATCACTAATTCCCCAAAGTTCCTCACTAACTACTTTTTTACTGCCTTTAATACTTTACCTTTGCCCATCAAAAGAATGCTTTATGAAAGAAAGATACTAAGAATACATAAATACATGAGCATAATCCTAGGAGAAAGCATTCTTTCCAGGAGACTGATAACGCAGGAAAGCAGGTGTGTTTGCTGTAAGAACAGCTTGCTCCAGACAGACCCTAGTCAAACAAAACACCTATATTAGAAGTGGAATCACCTCCACTGTGAAGGGATGGGCAGACACACCTCCAAAAAACAGGGCAAATCCAAGCTGGGTTACAACAGTCTGTGGAGCAAAGCAGTGCTCCCGGTTCACTGTATGCAACCTGCACAGCAGCTAAAACTTCCTGGACACTGCAGCTGAGTGCCCAGAAGGTACTTGGACTGAATCCATGGCTCTCTGCAGATAGAAACATATGTCTTCCAACATTCACTGAGGGAAAAGCTGACAGCACAGTAACTCATTGGAAAAATATGAGAGCATGTTCTGCAAAACTTATTCAAGAAAACTAGAACAAATGAAGTCACTCACATTCACACTTTACAAAGCTATAAAGGGAGATGCAATCCGTGGAAAAGCAACTGTGTTAAATCCTATTTTTTTCCCTTCTGAACCTGATAGACAACTGCAGAAATTTAGCAGTGCTCTGCCTGTCCTGCCAGTTGAACTTTTCCATAGTGTGACAGTTCAGTGAACTCAACGTTTCTGTTTGGACATTTAGCATTCTCTTCTCTGCATCACTTTCATCATGTGCATTTTTGATAATTTCCTACTGGGCAGTAGGAACACAGCAGCAGAATGCAAGGGCCAAAGCTGGCAGCCCCCAGGTACTCGCCATCTCTCTCAGCAGGTATATCACAGAATTTACTTTACAGGAACATTACGCAAACCACCTACAAAGTGACTTACAGAAAGCTTTTCAGCTAAACTAGGATCAATAACAGAAAATGCTTATGTCCCAGTGGTCTTTCCATCTAACCTGCTTCAAAGGGAACATGGACAAATGGCTGTTCAGGTAACAGAGCCTCCCTATCACTGCCAGCCCCACTCACTTCACTGTCATCAGAGATTCTTATTTACAGTCATGAGCACCGGCTATTATGCTCCAGTTTGGCAAAGCATTTAATTATAATCAAACCTTTAAAACAAAACACTGGGGTATTATGTGCCTGAGGAAGTCAACAAAGCCTGCCACAAATGTAAAAAATACAAGACTTGATCCTGTTTCAGTTATTTGTGATACTCAAAAATAGCTGTTAAGAGACAACATAAAAAACCAGCAGAATAATAGAAGTATTTCTAACTCAGTAAATATGTCTATGAATAGAGTAGGGACAATAACCATGAGTCCCCAGACAGACCACTGAAAGGGCACTGGTTGCAGGGCACTGCACAGATGAATGTTCCAGGCTCAGAACAATTCCATGTGAGAAAACCGTGACCTTTACACAATTTAACTGGCAAAATTATAAGCAGTAAAAATATAAAGATTGGGTACAAGTAATGAATTACATTCATAGAACATTCAATAAAATTGACCATTACGGTCAAAACCATTCCAAAACCTAAACTCTGTTCATACCTCTAGTTACAAGCAGCCCTTAGAAGTTAAAAGTATACAAAGTTCAATTATTAAACTGGTGGGTTTTTTCCTTCAATATCTATCAGCTTTTAACAAAAAAGAGAGCTGGGAATCTGCTTTGCTAGCTACCAAGTATGGCAATTTCAGTCTTAATACACTATTTTTGCAAAAGTTATAATTTCATGGAAACAGGGACTGAATACCAAGAACTCCACATAAAACCTCACTTTTAACATGATACCAGCACAATTCAAACACATATATTACCACGTTTTCTGGATATATTTCATAGTCTACTCATGTTCTTATTCAACAGATCGAGAGCAGCCCTGCTGAGAAGGACTTGGGTGAGCTGGAGCAGGAGAAGCTGGACATGACCCAGCAATGGGCACTCACAGCCCAGAAAGCCAAATGTGTCCCGGGCTGCATCCAAAACCCCATGGGCAGCCCCTCTGCTCCACTCTGAGATCCTACCTGGCACACTGCACCCAGCTCGGGGGGGCCCAGCACAGGAAGGACAGGGACCTGGTGGAGTGAGTCCAGAGGAGGCCACCAAGAGATTAGAGGAATGGAGCACCTCTCCTATGAAGACGGGCTGCGAGAGTTGGGTTTGCTCAGCCTGGAGAAGAAAAAGTTCTGAAGAGAACTCACTGCAGCCTTTCAGTACTTGAATGGGGCTTATCAAAGAGATGGAGACAAATTTTTTGGCAGGGACAAAGAGTAACGGTTTAAACTAAAATAGGGTAGATTCAGACTAGATACAAGGACAAAACTTTATACAGTGAGGGTGGTGAAATGCTGGCATAGGTTGCCCAGAGAGGCGCTCAGTCCCTGGAAGCACTCAAGATCAGGCTGGATAGGGCTCTGAGCAACCCAACCTATTGAAGTTGTCCCTGCTCACCACAGAGGATTGGACCAGAGACCTTTAAAGGACCCTTCCAACTCAAACTGTTCTGTAGTACTATGCCACAAACATGAGATTTTAGTTCAAAACACACAGCATCTGTGCAGTCACTGCATCCAAGTATCACAGTGTGGCACCAGAAGAAATTTAACCACAAACATCCCAGGGGGGATTTGGAAATGATTGATCTGATAAGACTGGCAGTCTCTGGATGAATCCCAACAGCTGCCTCACTGTGGGTTTTTGCTCAAGACATAAAGCTATAGCACCGGTAAAGAAAATATATGCAAATCAATGTATTTCTATTCTACTGACAGCAATGACTGTGACATCAAACAGTATAAATAACAACAAAGACAAGTAAAGTAGGTGAAGGTGCTTCTTGTGGACACAGTAATTAACACTCACGGGACCAAGACCATAACTGATAAATACAAGGCCAATACAGTGGCAAAGCAGGCTCTCAGCCTAAGCCCATACTAATAAACCAGGCAGGACCATGGCAGAGAATCAAGTGTGAGCACACGACCATCCATAGTGCTGAACAGTGACATCCCCCTGTTTTACCTACTAGAGTATGTGCAGCTTTTAACTTCTGGGCACGTTGCACATGGAAGTGCATAAGTACCAGTTACCTGCTGCACAGCACTGACTGTACTATGCTCAATCTCCCTGTCATGGCATCTCCAGCATGACCTGTCCTTCCCCATATCACAGAAAATTGACTTAGAAGCTGCAGACTATGAATGAGCTGCAGCTGTTACCAATTACTCCTAAATAAAAGTCAGGCTTCCTCTCACGTGTTTTTTCTATCACCAGCCCTCCTATAGATCATGTCACTCCATCTTTCTGCTAGCTTGCTCTCCATAACTAATACTATCACCATCATCTCTGTTTCCAGCACAATGCCCCAAATGGAGCCCCTTCCATCCCAAGATCACAGACTGCTACACCCAGAGAACACTTGCCATGTGAAATCATTTCTGGGGCAGCTGAAACCTCTCTCACCAGAGAGTAAAGGCCCTGATGTACTTAGGGACCTGAACAGCCTGATGTCATGCTAAATACCAGATGACCATACCAAATGCAAAAGCATTAAGCTGTGTTGCATGTTCCCACTACGGCCACCTGTTTAGGATAATGCTCCTTGAACTTGTTTCCTTTTACAGGACGATGAAAATTGTAGAGCTGGGTTTAGCAATCCTTCTGTAGTTTACACAGAAAAAAAAAAAACTGAGGGAGCCACGTAGTGAGTCATTGTTTTCCTTCCCTCACATTTTAGCAAGCCTCAGAGCAAGATGTTTGAAAGCCACCTCTACTACGTGAGGAAATAGCATATCAGGCATATTGATCCTCAAACTCACCTTCTTGAATGTCTAAAATGACTGAGTTCCCTACAAAGCACTTTTGCTCCTTCCCCAGGGAAAAGCAAGAGGAACACCTGCCTCTGTACTGGCTGGCTCTGCAGTTCAGAGCCACTCACTTTGTCTCGAGGTGACATCTTAAGGACACCGGCTGTTTGTGATGGTGAGCTGGACTTGGTATTTTGGGAATATTTTCTTTCTCCTCTGCATAATATTTCCTCCCTCCCCTTCCTCAGCCACTCCCCTCAAAGGCTGCTTGTTTTTCTGGAATACATTAAGTTCATTTCTCTTTATTTCACTGTTGGTTCCTTTGATTCTCCCTTCCAGGGCGGAGCCTACAGAAATTTTGTTTTGTTAATTTTTGTCTGAGGCAAATAGGGTTTTCTTTGATCATCCTTGTTTTGCTAATTTTGGATGCTTTGAGGGGAATTAATGTCTGTTTTTAGTATGAAGATGAGACTCTCCCCTCCCATTTTTCTGCAAGTTGCTTGATCTGAATAGAGTAGATGGCAAACTATGCCTTTACATGTTTCTTTCTTGGAAAAATAGGTGTTGAATCACTAGGGAGGGATTTTTAAGAGGAATAAATTAAATCATCTTAACATTGAATTACAAGACTGCAGACAAACAGTAATGTGAAATTCCAGAAAAATGCTTCTCCAAGCCTACTGTTAAATATAAGCATAGATTTGAGACCTTGGTGAAACTATAAATAAATTTACAATTATGCTCATGGAAAAACAGCTTCCCAAATTAAGGCATAAGATGTTTTTCTTAGAAGATACAAATCCTTTTGCAGAAGGAGTCCGAGGCCTAACCCAGCTGACTCCCACTGATTAACATTAAAGCAATTAAAATGGAAATACTCCTTCTGCATGAGATTTGTTTGCATATGGCTCGTTAGCAATGCTATAATTCTCTGCACTACATCCTCCAGAGATGTTAGTGGTGAAAAGATACATAATGTCCTTAGGCTCTGACACTGCCAGCGAAAACACACATCCAACATCTTTAGTGTAAGTGCACTCTGACTGAGCCCAGCTCATTATCCAACATTAGTAACTTACGTTCCTTTTCTTCCCAAAAAGACATGACAACTTCAGGCCAGTTTTGAGTGTAAATCCTAAAGGATTATTGTAGTTACTTAGTGTAACTCTGTTAACAAGCTTCATCAGTTCTCATTGCCAGAGCAGGTGCAATGCTCCTCAGGCTTGCAGAAAACACTCCCTTCCTCTCCTTGAGTACAGGTGGAACAGGGAACCTGCAGTCGTATAGGTATCACAGTATATAGGTGGCGGCAATTAAGTACTGTCCCCCTCTACTTGGTACTGGTGAGAAATACCGTGTCTAGTTTTGGGTCCCTAGGTTCAAGAGCATGGAGAAAATGGAGAGTGAAGAGCAGAGGGCTACAAAGGTGGCTGGGATGGAGAAAATGTGACATATGAGAAGAGGCTAAAGGAACTGGCCTTGTTTAGTCTGGTGAAGAGGAGGTTAAGGCAAGACAAATGTTACTATCTCTACTCTTTCCAGTTGTATCAGAGATTTTAAAAGGGGTAATGGCCTCAAATATAAGCTACAGCCATACATATTGGATGCCAGAGAAATCTTTTTAGCTGGAACAATATTGCAGCACTAGAACAAGTTACCTACAACATCTGCAAAATCTTTGTCCTTGAAAGCTTCCAATAAAAGCCATACTCGAGCAGGTGGACTCAACTCAAATGTTGGTCCCAGTTGAGAGCAGATTGGATGCAATCAGTGTTCTTATGCTGTGGCTAGTCTTCGACTGAGTTTAGATTAATCCATTTACACATTTTGTTCATGCTGGTCCCCCAGACATTGTTTCCCCTTATGGATCTGCTGCTTTAAAAATCCAGGGACGCTGCTAATGGCCTGTTGCGTGTCATTACTGTGAGGAGCAAATATGATAAACCCCACATACCATGACCTGTATCTCACATAATCTGCCTCTCAGCAAAGATATTTCTAAACATAAAAAAACCTACAACTGGAGAGCTCTTTCCCAAATTTCAAAAATAATGGTGGATTAAAGCATCAGAAATACCTTACATTTAATAATCTGGTACATGTTTCCTGATAATGTTACACTCTTCATCTGTCTCTCCCTCTTGCCATCACAGCAGCATCATGTGCAGTGCTATACTGAGAGACAAATCATATCTGTGCCACAACAGAGGAAAGAGGCTAAAAGGGGAGCTAAGTTTGTCTCCGTGGCTGCCACAGGCTGGGCAGTGCCAGGCCTGCAGGGCATGGTGAGAACCCCGACAGCACAGCTCTTCCCACACGCGGCCTGGCGCTGCACAGCAGTGACACCGCGGCTGCACCTGAAGCGCGCAGCCACCTGCTGTGTTTGCCCCTGCTGTGATTTAGTGAGCTGAGGAATAGAAAAGTAAAAGGAAAGAGCAGCTGCCTGTAGTTGTGTCAGTGTTGCTTCACCACCTATAAGCAACAAGGAAAAGCTTT
Source organism: Corvus moneduloides (assembly GCF_009650955.1). NCBI lineage: Eukaryota > Metazoa > Chordata > Aves > Passeriformes > Corvidae > Corvus > Corvus moneduloides. The sequence goes on from NC_045482.1 coordinate 10,435,073, forward strand.
GCAGAGCAAACATGGTCACCGATCTGTGGAGACATCTCATTTAAAAAGTGGAATCAGAAATTCTGTGAAGTGTTTCAGTGCAGTTTTTGGCCTCTCACTAGAGACACAAGTGTCACTGGTGACATATTTATCTACCATACTATGTGCTATAGCAACATATGCTCATAAACATTCCTTTTTACAGTTCTCAGCTGCTGCACAATTGCTTGTCTCCTGTTCATTGTATGGCAGCAGAGCTGTTTGTTAGTGATGCTAACCATGACCAAAGAACACACATCCTGCACTTTCTTTCAGCTGATTGTGATGTGCAGTTAGTTAGTCACAAAGTGCAAGGTCAGCTGCAGCTGGTTTTAAGTCCAAACTAGTAGCTCTTGAAGCAGTAGTTTGGGTTACTCACATGAACTGGAGATATTACTCAAGAGCCTCATCTCAGTACGCTGTGGAACAACACGTAACCAGCTAAAAGATACAAGCATCCTTGAAGTCAAACTGCCCATATTGGCAACAATACTGATGGAGTACATGTGCAAGAAAGATGAGGCAATGAACTTTACTAACAGACATTTTAATCTGCTTTAATATACTAGTGTCTTTGGCACCAGGGAAGTTAATTATCTTTATTATTTTCTGGAGCATTATCTTCAGTTCAATCATTGTAATGTAATGAACTCCTGAAATGGAATTTAATTTTATCCTATTTAAGTGGTTTTTTTTTTTTTTTTGAGAAGTGTGTTGTGTAACACATAGGGCAACTTGGCAAGATTCAATGATAAGCTCTAGAAATAGGAAGCTTTAATATTTATTTTTAGTACAGGGTATACAACACCTCTTGAAATACATGTATTACTGTTTTATCTGTTAATTAGAATAAAAATTTCTGCCAAGACCTACAGTAAGCAGCACTGCAGTGCTTCACTTCACTGCAGTGAAGTAGAGAGTGGGAGTATTTTTTTTTTTTTTTAACTTATGAAAGAGGATTCATTACTGTGAGGCTAAACAGGAGCAACTCAGAGCTCTTCTGGGACTGATTGCCACTTCGATGCTTGGCACATCAGAGTTTCCAGCAAGCTCTGACACAACATCCTATGATTGGAACCTCAGTTTCTTTAGGATCATATGCTTCATATGGTAAGATAGCATAGTTTCATCAAAAAGAAAAAAAAACCAAAACCAAACCAAAACAAACAAACAAAAAAAAAACAATAAAAAAACTCAACCCACAGCAGAGTAGCTCAGCTTCCTATAAATCCTGGTCATCTGAGGGAGTGGTGTAGCTCTTCAATTTGAAGCTTGGCTACCAACGGGCCTTACAGAGTTCAACTGGAGGCTTTTTATTTCAGTCACACAGAGACTCTCGGTATTTCCAAACTGCCCAGTGGATTTTCCAGAGCAACAAATCTTCAGCTGAGAAATTCTGATGCAACAGGATGTTGGCACTTCCTAGAGACAAATCCAACCTCCACACTAACAAACATCAGCAAGCACTATTAGCTTACTAACTTTTCCCTCACACACACTTACCATTAATATTTGTCCATCTGAAATCTGGAATTTCTGTGGGAAGGGACTTCATCCTTGAATGTGTATATACTATACCACACTGCACAAGGCAATTCCTTCCTCCCTTAAACTGAAACGTGCTAAGAACATCACTAGAATACAAACAGACATCCAAACTCAACTCCATTTTTATCATGTCCAGCAAATGCACTGGAAAATGCTCCCCCTCGGAGCAATACAATCAGTTCCCTTGGTTTATCAGAGGAACTGATGAAATGGATATCAAAAGCCATCCTGTTGACTTGCCTTTGAATACACACTGCATAAAAAGGTACTCACATTCCATAAAATAGGGGCCAGGTTCAATTCGCCACACAATTTGTCCTTTTTGCGTGCCAGTCACTCCCCGATTCTTGGAATCCCAGAAATTGGCTGGAGAGTTCTCATCTGAAGGAGGGAAGACAAAAAATAATTTCAGCAAGTAGTATTTAAAATACAAGTTTTCTTGGCTTTCTGTTTCAAGAGGATACAAAAAATTACTTGTATTAAATAAAAAAAATAAAGCAATCAAATTAACTTGCGAAGATAAATAGCTCCTCTTTTATGCTTGATACATCAGTTTATGCAGAGTGAGCAGACAGACACACAGCCAAAGTAAATATATGGGTTCCTGTACGGGGTGACTTGCCAAGGTACAGTATTAAATTCCAAAACTTCCCTAATCCAGCAGAGAGGCTATTGGGAGAATATAGCCGATTGAAACTTCATCACAGAGCTACCACATTATGTTGTACATTGGTCCTGCTCTGTGATGTGAAAATCTAGCATTCATTCCCTAGCTAGGAAACGCATAATTGTAACTAGAGGTATCCAGTTAGAGGCCCAAAGTGCAAAACTGGCAGTAAGCCAGGGCTAGAAATGAGAGATTCCACAAAATATATTCGAAGAAAACATTCAAAGCAAATAGTATCTGCAGAGCATCTTAGGAATACCAGTATTATCCCTTCTCAAATTCAGATTTTTGTCCAAACAAACACAGGCCTTAGGGCTTTTTTTATTTTCCAGCCTGTATTCAGACACCCAGAACACCGTAAGAATGAAAGAAAACCAGAGCAAGAAACTGTATGAAAGGCCACAAAGGTGAGTTATGATGACACAGACAAAGCTGACATAAATCCAACTTAACTCTTTTGTACAGGAAGTTCTTTGGAAGTATGCATTGTACCATTTCACCAGTGCATTTCTGCTGCTGTTTCTTAACTAGACTAGACAAGAACTACACCTATGACCTCAAATACAACATCCTAATTCTTTCCAGCAGTACTGCATATTCTTTAATCTTACTTTAAAAAAAAAATCCTCTTTTATTATATGCACTTGAGTGCATTCTACAATTTTAAAAAGACTTCACTAAGAACCTAGTCTGCGGTGGCTTTGTTCATCAAGCTCATATCCATTCAAGCACATTCCTTTGTACTTTGGTAGGAACACCCACATAGGATTACAGAACTGTCACCTATATTTTGGATATCCACATACTATTTATGAAAGAATAATAAACAATGCTGCTTTCTTACTTCTATCTTAAAAATATAAACTTATACTAAAGCTTCTCTCTCCTTTCTGTTCTGACTGCTCATCTCAGCATACACACGGTAACCCCACTGAATCATGATTAGTGCAGTCTGTACATCTCATCCCACCAAACTGACACACGGAACATTACCAGACACACGCTGAGCTTCTGTGCTTCCTCAAGACAACTTACACACTGCCCAAAACCTAGAAGAGCTCTGGAGAATCAAGAGGTGGCCATAGCAAGCTACTGACATTTTTATGCCTCCAGCCATGAGTGACTTTGAGAATTTTTAGAAAGCTGCAGTCTCAACACCCTGATATCATGACAAGTCCAGGACCCTTAATTATCTCAACGACAAGGAGAAGCGACAGGAGGGTTCTCCTGACACCTGTGATCCTTGAGCTCGTAATGCCCTCAGCCTTAACTTCTTGTGCAGAATCAACATGATAGGACACAAACTGCATACACGAGGAAGTCAGGCACACAGGCAGTAAAATCTTAAACTGCACATATTTATTCTTTATTACAGTAAAAAACTTTCAGAGTAAACAAAGCTGTATCTCACCCATGTTTTGTTGGGGTTTTTTTTCAAAGCCGTATAAGGAGGAGCACTGAATGCACAGCCTGTAAATCATCCCCTGGGCCTTATAAAAAAATCTCTATGTGGTTTGCAATGACACACTAACCAAAAGAATATACTGTTGATGAATTTATTTACTGTTTCATTGTGTCTTACTATCCTAAGGTCCCGCTATTTTCTTCCAGACAGAATACTGGGAAGCCATGAGACACACCTTACTTGCACTAGTGACTGTTCTGGTCCACCACACAAACTTGGTTATCCAAAACATCACTACCAAATGCAAGCAGATTCTTTAAAAATTCCAGTTGTCTGAAACACAGGGTTTTAAACTATTCAGCCCTTTCATTTCATCTAGGTAAACGAAAATGTATTCCTGACAGTAAACATCTCACCTAACATGCTCTAGGTCCTGAATTTCTGTATTTAATCAATTGGAGAAGAGTTTGTTCACAATTCTAAGCAGAAGGACAGCTGTTTGGTATATTATAACCATAACCATGAGGTTTTTTATTCTTATCTAGTTCAACAAATGAACAAAGCCTGAAACAATGAAATATGCCTTTATTGGTGAGATTTCCAACAACAAGGCACAAGCAATTGTTCTTAGTTTTTTTATCAGTCACAAAGCAAAGTCAATGGCAATTTTTACAGGGATATTAGTGAGCTTCAGAAAAGGTCCTCCATGAACTGAGTCTCGAATTCTGAGCTGGTAGTTACTAGAATGCAGAACACTTTCTACCACTTTACTTAATAAAATCCCACATTTACGGAAGTGCCTGGATTTTCAGCCTTTTCATGAAGCAACGGACTCCTTTGCAGCAACGAAGACTAAATCATTGATACTCTGCCCACAGGCATGCTACCACTGCAACAGAAGGTGGTGGAGACAGAGGGATGGAGAATGCTAACAGACCACTGCCTGTCAGCAATTGACTCAAATTACAGAATTTATATTTGGTCAGCTTTGACTTTCTTCTGAAACAGATGGCTTTTTTCTACTTTTATGATGTTATTCACATGGGGGAAAAATAACGGTACTAATGCATATGGAAAAATAACTTCAAACATCAGTTCATGGATTTTGAAAAGAGAAACTGAGCAGGAAAAAAATGCATAACCTGAAAACATTGAAGTACACAATACTGCCAAAAATACTTACAAAAAAAAGAAGCGTTTAAGAGCATAAAGAGCAACATCAGAATTATCACTGCCTCATTTCCTCTCTTCCCCCAAACATACATAGTATGTATGTGTGTATACATGCACACACACACATTCTCCCTCTCTCCATATATATATTCCATAGGGAACTTCAATCCTAAGCAGTTCTATTCTCCTTTTAGCACATAATTGTTGCTCTTTGGGAAACTGGCAACTGTTCCAGAATCTGGGCCAAAGAGTAGATATAAATATCCCTTCCCAGAACATAAAATATGCAACAAAATACTGTCTTACTGCATCAGTATCTTGTCCAGTGAGTCTACACTTCTGAAAGAAATAAAACAATGCAAGATGCACAGTTTCTCTCTATCTTCAGTAATTCTTAGACATAAAACACTACAGAACATAACTTCTCAGAGCTGCAACCCCTGTACAAATCAGAGTACATGAGATAATGCTGTACAACAAAAAGTGGGTAATAATAAATGTATCACTGTGTGGAACTTCACTCTGAGTAAAGCTCCTTGAAATCACTGTAAAGCAAACACATTCTGAGTAACAATGTCTTCTTTATTTAGCTACTAAACAATCAGCCAAACCCGGCATTAAGAAAAGTTGCACTGGCACACTGTTGGCTCTTCCTCAACTTGTCCTCTAGAACCTCCACGTCTTTTTCTGCAAAGCTGATTTGCAGGTGGTCAGCCCCCAGCCTGCCCCAATGTCAGGAGTTACTCCTGTTTGCCCACGTCTCCAGCCTGTCTGGCCGCACAATCATGTGTTTTATCATCTGCTACTCTCAGTTTTGCATGAGGATGTTACGGAGTGTTGGAAGCCAGGCTAAGCCAGTGTCTGACATCAGTGGTCAAGAGGCTTCTGAGGAGTTCATATTTTGTTCTTTGTGTCTTATATCTTTCACTATTTCTGTCTTAGGATAAAAGGATAAACTACCTGAAATCCATCACCTCACAGAGTCATCTTGCATAGCTTAAAGCAACAAATAAATAAATAAGATAGAGTCTTTCATAAGACAGATAAAGAGGAACTGCTACCAATTAATTATCTGAAACAAGCCTTACGGTCCCAGTGCACAGACCAGTCACAGGCAAGCTAACACTCATCTTCTGGACCCAGTTTCTGTGATCAGTAGTGTTAGGTTATGTGATAAAAGGGTTGCTTCCATCAATACAAATGATTTTTATTCTTCAAAATACCAAAACATTATAGAAGTCCAAAATTCCTGCTGTGGAAATATCACTGATTTAAATTTTATCCTGTGCAATAGGCAAAGGTCGCTATTGCAATCTAAGAGGTTCAAACTTTTGCATTCTGATCTCTTTAATACATTTATAATGATGCTCATACCAGAGCAAAGGTGATGTTAATAGATTCTGGTTGTCAGCTTTAATTATGCACAACTTAACAATTTTCATCTTTCACTACCGTATATGGGTACGCTAACTCACAGCTCTTGTGAAAAATCCATGCAGCTTATCTCAGAAAGATCAATCATGTTGGTAACACCATTGTATCCCTGCATAATTCTCTTATCCTCATTTGGGATTTACATCCCAATCTCCGATTTTTCACCCTTTCTGGAAGATGCTTTATGCAAAATCTTCTGAATGGTTTGTATTGTTCAGTTGAAGTTTTAAATTAAGTTCATATTGTCAGAATATTTCACATTTTAGGTTAATTTCAATAAATTTTGGGCACTGAAGATGGTGTGTGCAATGCATTCAGTTATTAAGAGGAGTGCTGGTACTAAGCTTTTAAAGCATCACTCTCATTTATTTCTCTTGCCAGGTGTCCTCTTACAGTGTGGATCAGCGGAGCTGAAGGCCGGTGAATAGCAAGGCTACATCTAGTTTTGTCTCAGGCTGAGACCTCTGGATCTGCCATCAGTTCCTCTCATAAACACACTACCAAGAACGGTCACCCCCCTACCTATTTTACTCCATCATTTCACTTAGTCTTTCAGAGTAACAGGTTTGTGGTTAATCTGCATTGGAGAATACTTCTGAACTTAATTTTGAGCCAACCATCAGGAGATCTCTAGGATGGCATTTCCACTGTAAAACAAAAAACTAATTTACATGCATTTTACTGCATTACTTCCAAAAACCTCAATCTCAATGCCAGCAGCTGCACTCTGCTTTTCAGTGTGAGCACAGACTTCCAAGCAGTAAAGCAGACTGTCACCAAAATGTAAGACTAACAAGAACATTCCAAAGAATACTTACAGTGGATTTTGGGCAATTGACTGGGAAAGTCTGCAACACTAACTTTTGTGCAGTATTTTCCCTTTGGTAACTTCTAATAATTTTAATTCTAGAAATACTAGAAATAAACATAAAAATCCATGGGTGATTGTTAAAGAAGTAGCACAGTGTTTACTGATCTGATGAACTAAATTCATTTCTTCCTTATATCCAAAATATGCTTAAAAGCAATTGAAAACTGTATCAGGACACATTCTAAGGAGAAGATAAAATGTATCACCTGAGGCCTCACTCCTTTTCTAGAAAGTAAGTAAATTAATACGTTCAAGGCAGAGTTTCTACTGCAAACAATTACTATAATAAACCACATTTTGTCAATCCATTTAAAATACACTATGTATCAGTTAGTAAAATACAAACAAATATTAACCCACTAAGCCAGAGCTTGTTTCTCTGATTTTCAGAATTCCCCATCTCAGCCTGTGAACACAGGTTATCTGGCAGAACCAAAATATTTCTCATGAAAGATAGCACCATTACTGAAATTAAAGATCAACACGTAGTTGTACCTTCTAGCCTTACCTGGCCATTCCAAAGGATGCCTGTGGATACTAAACTGCATTCCTCCATCAGAGCCCAATTAACAAACTGAAGAATAAAAACCAGTAATGTTTTACAGGATGGATATTGAAAACAGCATCCTCATTCCCAATCACAACCAGTGTTTTCTACATTAGTTGCCTTCTGGACCCAGTCTGTGTAGCTCAGGTTTGGATAATTTAGCTCTGTGTTGCATAATTTCAGCTCCACGAGGCACGTCTGTCCTCTCCCTTCCTGCTGTCATTTGAAGGAAAGGCTTTCAGAAGGATGTTCTCAAACTCCGCGGCAGTTTTGAGCAGTTGCACACCATCGTCTGCCTCTTCTCCTTTATTCAAGGGTTTATCTGGGTTCAAGCAGCCCGTGCTAAAACACGTAAGGTATTACGTCCTTCAAGCTCAGCTATTTGCAGCCACTCCCCTCTGAAGGGTACAGGATGCCGAAGCCCCATCCTCCCTTCACTTCCTTCCTTGCCTTGTCCATGGGAGGATTCCTCAGCATGGCCACGGCCCCGCAGCACGGGCGGGCTGATGTAAACAGGAGGATCGTTAAATCCTAGAAATGACGGCAAGGCAGCCACAGCAACGAGCACAGCGGGAGCTCACTGGAAGTGCTGGCTTTGTTTACACAGTATTTTGCTCTCCCGCATGACTTCCCCACAAATCCAGTTATTTCAGGGAAGAGGGAACTGCTCCATGACGTCTGGCTGGGATGGAGCTGCCTTAAACCCAGGATAACTTTGCACAGGGCACTCCTGGGCAGGAGGATAAGCAGGTGGCAGAGAGCTTCCATTACTACCTCTCCTCTTTCGGGGTGGTAAATGCCACCTCAGGGCAGGGGCTTGGACAAGGCTCTATTCCCCCAGATGCTGTGACTCCTCAACGGTCTCCTGGTGGAACTACAACTGCAGCTGACCTAGAACTCCTTCAACCTGTGACAAGGACCCAAATCGTGCCAAAGCAGTTCCAGTACCTTGGTGAAAAAAAGGGTACCTAAAGGAATCTACAGTCTGGTCGGCGGTCTGAGATTGAATCTTTCATAGCACACATTTCATGAAATTGCACACTTGTGGAGCTGTAGGTTCAGGCTC